>NW_007733496.1:69332-98911 GCF_000696425.1 Galeopterus variegatus
GTGTGTGTGTGTGTGTGTGTGTGTGTGTGTGTGTGTGTGTGTGATAAACTCTTGAATATATTAATCTGGCTCAAAGATTAATTAGTTTAAATATGGCAGATAAATCAGAATATTTACTTCCAACTCATCCCTGGACTTTAAATATCTCAGTAATTGGTACTATCACCCACACAATTGACTAAGCTAGAAGTCTGGACGTTATCCTTTACTTTGTTTCCTCTCCTATGTAAATAGCCAATTAATCACCAAATGCTACATTTGTATACTTTACAAATAGTTTTATCACCTAATTTCTCTCCACCCCTTTTCATTTTTTTTTCAAACACACTCATTTTTATTACCAGGATTTTAGCAATGGTTTCCAAGGGTTATTCCCTATGTGTCTATAATTTTTCTATTTCAAATTATTCTTTCATTTTAGCTTTTAAAGCGCAATTTTTATCACATTAACTGACATAAAGTAAATGTTCAGCTAATATTCATTGAATCAATTATTTAATCATTAGATAAACACTAACTCCAAAGTATTTTTTCTAAGCAAATTTGGTTATGTAATTTCCTATATAATATTTTTCAAAATTAAAATTTAACTTCTTCTATTACAAAATGCTTATGATATAATCCAATATCCAAATTCATCTTTCAACATCATTTTGCTTACATCTATTGCTACAATCATCATAAATTTATTTTCTTTTCACTGAATATACATCTATAAGGTGTCTCTTTTTCACAAAACTTCTCTTTATAAAACATTAGCCAGTATTCTGTGCTTCTAAAATTCAATATATTTTCTACAGTACAAGTAAGCAATTTTTTCATATTCAAAATTGACCATGTTATTCCTTTGCTCAAAAATTTTTAATGTTTTTTTATTGCCCCTGGAATATGGAACAATGTTTCTCATATGGCTTATGAATATCTGTATATCATGACTTCTCTGAACTTCTCAATTCTAGGTCATTTTTTCCATATTTCTCCATAATTGCCTTTTTCAGTTTATCAAAAATTCTGTACTCTTTAATGAGTTTGAGTTTCCTCTTATCTACTTATAGCTTACATGCCTTTGTGATCTTAATTCAGATCTCACTTCTTATGACAAACTTTTTCTGAAGTTGCCAGACTTTTATGTATTACAAAACTAATGGCAGTAGTATGAAGTAACACTTGTATAACACTGACTATTTGCCTGGGTGTATTCCGGGTAATTTATACATATTATCTGATCTCACAGCAATCCTATGAAATGTGAGAACACTGAGGCACAGATGAGAAAATCAAGGCACTGACTTATGCAGTTACTTGCCCATGGTACCTCATCTATTAAGTGGTGAAGTCTAAATTGAAACCAGGCAAACTAGCTCCACGGTTCTGCTTCTATGTGCTTATTTGTTAAAGGCTCTTTGCTTCAAAGCATAAATATACTTTATAATAGACTCTGATTTATCAGAGGATATATCTAAATGAGGGTAACTTTCAAGCTCGTAAAATATCCTAGTAATGTGGATAGTCTAAATTAGCCAGAGAAAAAACTAAAAATAGCCTTTAGTGCCCTACTTAGGCATGCACTTTGTTTCTGATGTCATCTGTCATAAAAAAAAATCAAATAGGACACAACCTGAGGCCAAAATTAGATTTCTATAAAAGTGGAAGGCAGAAGCACTTCGATTGAGGATTGACATAATTGTTATAAAGCTCTCACAGTTGGAGGTAGTGAGGAATAACTTCCAAGCACTAGGTTCTTATTCAAAGAAAATAAAAGCTTCTAATAAATAAGATTCTGTACTAGTTAAGACAGTTGCCAAAACTGAAAGGAAAGAACACCTAAAAGTGTTACGATAACTGTATTTCCAGAAATATACCAAAGAGCTGTTGATTGTTACACAAAAGTAATTTCTGAGACTTTTTCAGCAGACCTACTTGCAATGGATGTTAAAAGTTAATTTTCTCCTACAAAGTTCTCCCAAGGGCTCCAGTCTCAGGAATCATCATGGAGATCCTGGACAAGAAAATCCTCTTTCCCAAGCATAATCAGTATCAGTCAGATTCACTGTCCGAGGATACTGCTCCACTGTCAATGATGCATCTGTGTTATTGTCCCACATTACATACTACATAGATTAGCTTGGTGTCTATTATTTTATGATTGTCAACTTAACAAAAATGTGTAAAGCTTTTTATTGCTATTTAATTTTCCTTCACCATTGTATGTTTGATTTGGGTAGCCTGAAAAATAAGGACCATGAGAAAGTTCATCAGAGACTGACTGAGAAATAGTGTCAGCTGGAGATCCTGGAACCTGGGGAGTAGTAGCTCTTGACATTGCTTTGAATTATGTAGCCGAATATGAATTTGGCTTTTTTTTCTGTTGGGTAATTTATCAGTGAATTTATATGGGTATATCTGATTAATTTATATTAACAGAGGGAAAGTTTGAAACTACAGTTATGGGAACAAGATTGTACAAGGGATCTTCAAAAAGTTCATGGAAGGATTTGTATTATTTTTAATTAAATTTTTGAACAAACTTTTTGAAGTATCCTCATATGTTAGACATGTGCATTTACTTGTGCCCATGCTTGGTAACCAACATGTGCATGAAAGTGGGAGAGAAGAAGGCTGGTACTCAACATACATTAGCATGCTTGACACATTCATAGGGATAGTCTCCAGGGACTATGTATTAGTCTATTTCTGTTGCTTATAACAAAATACCTGAAACTGGGTAATCTGTAAGAAAACAAAATTTATTACTTACAGTTTTAGAGGCTAGGAAGTCCAAAAGCCAGGGAACGCATCTTGTGAGAGCTCTGTTGGTGACAGTGATGCAGGAGTCTCACATGGCAGGATAGTGGAGCAAAGAAAGAGACTAACCTTCTCATTCACTTTCCTTTTAAATAAAGCCATCAGAACCACACCCATGACCACCATTAAACCATTAACCACGGCATGGTCCTTGTAATCTAATCACCTCTTCACGGCCCCACATTTCAATTACCAAAACAGGATTCCTTTTAAATAAAGCCATCAGAACCACACCCATGACCACCATTAAACCATTAACCATGGCATGGTCCTTGTAATCTAATCACCTCTTCACGGCCCCACATTTCAATTACCAAAACAGGATTTTCCACCCTCTCAACACTGTCACAGTAGGGACCCACACTCCAACACGTTAAGCTTTGAAGGGACACAGTTCTTCCACTGCAGGCTATATCTGTGCAATTCAGCACCTCTCTCTTTTTGATGTAAGTCCCTGCTTCTGGTAATATGGTGGATGCCCCATGCATACTTAATGCCTGACTTAATAGATCCTATTTTCTTTGCCTAATTTGCCTTTGCAACACAAATTTCTTATTTGCAGAATTTCTTATTATTCCTCAAATCTTAGCACAAGATTTCAACACTCTGACTTTCAGAAGTGAACATATGTGCTAGGCTCCTTGAGTATCCTCCCATATCCTTGTAAAAGAAAATGACTGATTTATGGTGAAACCATTATTTGTAGGCTGGGTTCTTGTTTAGCATAAACTTATTAAAAACAAAGTATATATTCTCATCTTGTATTTTCAGTCAACACAAAATCTGGCACAGAGGCACTAAAAAGTATCTGTCATATCATTGGATGAATGTCTTTATTTCCCAAAGTAAGGTGTTTGTGTCTGCCAAGAAGGAAAATATATAAAGGTATAAAACTAAATCTACCAAAATTAATTTCTTTGCATTTCTAACAGAAGTCATGGATATGCACTGATGTTAGTGCTGGTCTAATAAATGACATTATTTCTCCTATAAAGACATATAAATATAGATATATAGAAAATGGGAGTAGTACTTAAGAAAAGCAAACACAAAAATACTTGAATATATAGCTATTTACATTTAGTATGTTGGTTCATTTCAAAAAATGTTGTAGCTCACCTAAATTTACTAATGTGTAGGATATATTATTTCAAGAATGCAATATTCTGGGGAAAATATTTAGTAAAGTATAGATAAGTTTTTCTAAAGTATTAGTTACTTTTCTTCTTCCCAAATGTAAGAAAGTTTAAAAATAGAGGTACACATTTTAAAAAACGATTAAATGAATACAGCAAAATATCACTTGAATACCTTTATCATTTTAGGACTGCTCCAGCTTACATATTTAGGAAAACAAAAACCAAAAACACACCTTAACTACTGCTTTTGAAGCCTATTTACAACAAATCATTTCCTCTGGCAAAAATGATTTGTAATTAGTTGAGACTCATGTCAACAGCTCCAGTGATTTTTATTAACATTTCTTTACATAAATGTAGTCTCTTTATTTTTTTTTAGTGTGAAGGTGTTAAATATAAAGTATATTCCTGAATTTGATGCATATTTATAGGAAACAACATATCATTCTTATGTACATCCAGGAGAGGGTTGTTGTATTATCTGTTGACACGTTATATATATGCACTTTTAGTGCTGAAGGCTTCTATTATGATATGACAATCGTATTGCATTAAATTTGATATACATACTGATAAAATAGAAAACCAAGTATATTAAATCATTTATGGAACAAGCTAGGAGGTGCATAAAATAAATAAATAAATAAAAGCATTGCATTTAAAAACACTTATTACAAATTGATTCTATGTTCTGAGAAACATGACAAACATGAAGATATAATAGTCACATCATCACCTAAATAAAATATCCATTGAATTTGAGGCAAATCCTTTAAAAATGTGTGCATTAAATTTTGAAGCCCTTAAAATTCAAGTATAAGAACATCTAGAAGTACAACTTCAACATAAAACATTCTAACACTTGATTTTTTAAAAAATGGTGTGTTTTTATGAAATTGAGATTACTATAGTTTAAGACCATAGTTACTTCAAGACATATTTATTGAAATACTACTATGTGAAATGTGCTGTCCTAAATATTGCAGACCTTTTATTATGGTCCCCTTATTTTCATGTTAGTACACTGCTTAATATTATTCGCTGCTTAGGATTTCCAAATCAAAGGCTTTTGCACAAATATTCATAAACAATATTTTAATGGGGATCTTTAAATACAGAGTAGTCACTGTGAATCACCTACGTGTGAAACTTGTCATTTGGATTATTGGCTTATTTCAAGACTATGTTGTAGCTTACTCAAATTTGTTTATATGCTGGGATTTTTTAAGTGCAAAAGTGCAAATGGTATTAGTAACTAATGTATAATATTGTAGAAACAAGGAAGTAACTAAGTAGTTAAGCTGTTTTATTATTATTTTATTTACTTGTATATATAAGCAAAACTCAGTGAACACGTATATTTAAAAACTTTGTACAGTATTTTCTTTGCCTTTTACTAAACTGATTGTAGTGGATTGAATTTTGTCCCCACAAAACTCACTGAAGCTTCAGTTGTGTTCCCCAAGTTTTATTATTAGAAACTTAGCCCCCACTTGTTGGGCTATGCCCGGGCTGCCAGCCATTTTGGGAAAGTACCTCAGCCATTTTAAACTTGCTTCGGGCTGATTCTGGGAAACCGAAACCTAAGCGGAGAACTCAAAACTTAAAAGAACTAACTTCCGGGGTACGGTGACTCTGCACTTTTTTCCCACCTGCCCTGTCCTAACTCATCCATTTGTGGCGTCCATAATGGCAGTCCACCTTGCCCAAGTAACCCTCCAACGCTAGAGCAACTCGAGGGTTATTTTTCTGAAGCCAAGTAAAATCTTGAACCCGAAAAGGGATAATTAGGGAAAAGGGTTCCGCACCAAACAGTCTAATAGAAAGTTCTCTCCCTTTAATGATAAGAAGAGATTCCCCAGGGAAAATAATTTTTTTGTAAGGGTTTGGATATGGTCCTGAGATAGGGTGATGGTTGATGACAAAGTTAGGCCTTTTAAGAGGTCAAATAAGGGGGCGAGGTCTTCCGTGGAAACAGGAATCCAAGGTCTCATCCAATTGATTTCCCCCAATAACTTTTGGAGCTGTGGCAATGTATATGAGGACTGGAGTTGTAATTGAGGCTTTAGGGGGGATACTGAGTCGAGGGTTAATGTAGTTCCAAGAATTCTAAATGGGGGAATAGTTTGGATTTTATCGGGCGCCACCTTGAAATTGTGTTTTTTTAGTATGTTAAGGCATTTTTGGGTGAATTTGTTGAGCTGAACTTTACACCCACTGTGACTGTTAAGAGGGTGGGAAATCCTATTATGATAATTGAAAGGTGGAGCCTTGAAGAGGTGATTGGATTATAGGACCATGCAGTAGTGAATGGATTAAAAATGGTGGTCAGCGGCATGGCTCTGAGTGCTTTAAAGGAAGAGGAGAGTCTGTATTTCTCTCTCTTTCTGCTCTGTCTGCTTCCACCATCTTGCAAATTCCTTGGATGGACTATGGACTTCCCAGTCTCAGAAACTGTAAGCAAAAAATTTTGTTCTCTTTATAAAATACCCAGCCCCATGTAGTTTGTTATAAGCAACAAAAATGGACTAATACACTGATAAAAGTTCCTAAAAATTGTAATTCTAGATCTGTTTCTGTATTCAATCATTTAATGTTTCATGAAACCATGTGACCTAAGTTACTCTGTGGAATTTATATATGTTAAGTACAATTTAAGTGATTAAGTACTCATTTATTTTTTCACATTATTTGCCATGCTCTTGATTCTTCAAGGTATTACTTCCAAAGAGACAAATTATAAAAATAATAATAATGATCACATTTGAACAGCAATGTATATTTAAATGCTAATTCATAGGTAGAAAAACAATATTATTGGTTTAACTCACTGTATGATGTCAAGTTTGCTGGTCAGCAAAGGTTCATAATATTTATTGATTTGTTATGTGATAATAAATCACAAAGTATTTCCTCTGGGGCATATCATAAGTGGTTTTAAAATAATCACACTATATTTGGCATTTTAGCAACAAATCATGAGGTAGTTAAAGCAACAGATGATTACTAAAACGTACGAATATGAGAAATTTTTCAGTCTTTAAACATTGTTTTTCTCTTTAAATTCATTTTTAAAATTTTCAGCTTTAATGATTATGAGCTCATAATCATCCTATAATCTAGTATATGAGCAATATCAGTAATTAATTAGGTATGATCAAACTAATTTATTTTTATTATACAAGTTTTTGTATATGTAAGCGTTTCTCTTGTAAAACATTATTGGATTTTAAATTTCATTATTGATTTCCCTTGTAATCAAGCTTCTGTCCTAATGGGAATCATTTTGTGGTATCAGTTAGAACAAAGTCCTAAGGACCTGTTTCACTGCTTATTCATAACCATGAATAATAATTAAACTTGCTCACTTTATTGTAGTTTTTATGGAGAGCAAAAACATTACATGACCTATTCATTGAACTTAAAATTCTCATTTGCTTTTGACAATGCCAGAATTTTTACTTATATAAATATATTTTAGATAGCAGCAAAGATGAGTGATTTCCCAAAGTTGGTTACTTAGTAAATAAATATAAAAACGTTGGTGCTATCAGACCAAATGAGTGGTCAATTCCAGCCTGTTAAAAGGGTAGACAGGTATGGTTTTGTGCATGTGTGGGGCGTGTGTGTGTGTGTGTGTGTGTGTGCACGCACGCGTGTGTCTTATTGGATTCCTTTATGTGAACGTATATTGTTTGGGGATTATTTAAAAAACAATAAAAAGTATTGAAAATTCTCCAAATAATTAATTACCCAATTTAGTCATCATAAATGGCTGTAAATATATTTGAACAGTTAATTTAGTGCCATAAGTACATTACAGTAATAATTCTTTGAAGTATCAAGAAGACTTACCACTATTTTTGTTTAATTTTAGTTATTTATTTTAATGTATGTAAAGCAAAATTTAAAAGTTAAAATATTATTTAGTAATATTATTACTTTATTGAAACATTTGTTCATGTTTTTACTTTATTGACATATTTTTAAATTTAAGAGTCTCCCTCTGTTTCTGTTCCCTAATCACCTATTTATTTTGCCTTGAAGCAACCAATATAATCAGAGAACAAATCCATGTCTTGAGTCAAATGAACTTATAATATATGAAATGGGGAAGAAATCATACTCTTAATAATTAAGAAGATAGCCGCTAAATTTTGTTTATTTTGTTCTGTGGACCATTCACTATATAAAGTGCTTTAGGAAAACAACTTTTATTTCATCATCACAAGCAATTCTATATGGTAAATACTTCCTTTAATTTCAGTCGAGAGCTGAGGAAACTCAGCAGCAAGAGTGTCCAATTAACTCTTCAATTATAAAGATCTTGTAGCCAAGAAGTGACAAGTTAGTGTCTGCACCTAGTCAGAATCACTCCACAGGTCATGTTCTTAAGCACTGTGATACACTCCCTCCAACAGGTTGTGATTATAACCAAGATATGGACATATAATAAGTATTAAAAAAATTACTTTCCGTAAAACATCTATTTAATGTGAATGCTTTTAGATATGTTGGAGAAGATAATCCTTAAGAAATCAGACTTACAACTTGGCCAGAAATTTTTTAAAAAGTTAGAAAATAGTACTACAAACTGAAGAACAGGCCAAAGCTTGTTACAAATTCTTAAAAACTAACTGTCCTTCTGACATCTACCCACATGAATGAGGATGTACAAATGATAGCTTTCAAAGTTAGTCTTTCTTACCTATAAACATAGCAGTATGTTCAGGTATGTCAAGAGAATCAACCGCAACTTGCAGATCAGCCATGCCCTGGGTGGTAGTCTATAAGAACGAGAATACACAACAAGGTCTTTTTAATGTGAAAATCATTTGGTATTGCATATGTACAATAATATGAAAAAAAGTTGAGGAAATTGTTGTACTTTCACTATTTATAATAGGATGATATTAAAATTCATTAAATATTATTTAGTAATTTAGCATACTTATTACATAATTTTAAGGGATTTTCATTTTTGGTATTGATAGTTTTTAAGTGGAGCTAGACTTTCCTTGCCATTATAAACAACCAGAAAGCTGGACAAAATATATGAGGCAGAACTTTTAAGATATTGAATTATAAGCACCATTGGTTTACTGTCACTAAGTGAATAAAACAAAGTAAGCTCCATAATGACTCTAGCTGCTTGCCTGGAGGATCCTATAGGAAGGACCATAATGGGGTACCCACACATGATGAGGAACTCAAGCAGAGCAGTTTGTTTCTGAATTGAGTTATACAGGTTTTAAGAGGTGAAGTTGATTGGAATTAAGGAACAGTGTGATTGTGAAGAGACCCATGCAGAAACAATACCAAGAAACCTGCATAGTGGTCACTTTAGGTTTTATTATGAATGCAAATCCACGAATACTGTACTAGTTGGGGTTCTCCAGAGAGACAGAACCAATAGGCTGTGTATATAAACATTGAGAGGAGATTTATTTGGGGAATTGGCTCATGCACTTACAAAGGTTGAGAAGTCCCACAGTATGCCATCTGCAAATTGGATGTCAGTAGTGTGGCTTAGTCCAAGTCTGAAATCCTCAGAACCAGTGATGGGGTAATTCCCAGTACAAGGCCAAGGCCTGAGTTCCAAGAGGTTCTGCTGGTATCAGTTCCAGAACCCAAAAGCTGAGGAGTCTCAAGTTCTGATGTACACGGACAGGAGAAAAGAGTGGATAGAGAGAAAACTGCTCCTAGAGGCATTGCAGGTGTGGCTGCTGTGTCATGTTTGTGTCATTAGGTGGCAGCAAAAAGAGAGGCTATGTCTACACTCAGTGTTCTGACCCATGAACTTTTGAATGATTAACAGTCTGTCACTGCACAGTGCTCTGGCACAGCAGTGTGTGTTTGTGGTTAAAGTGAAGCCTATCGTCTAAAAGTTTAGTCCTTTCCTAGCAAGTCCAAGTCATTTGACAATCCTGCATTTTCACAGTAGGAGGTAGAAGTGGGTCAGGGCAATGATGAGCAGATGAGGAAAGGAGGCGATTGTCAACATGGAAGATCCAGGGTGAGCATGGGCCAGAATTAGTGGCCCTCGAAATCTCAGTACAGGTCAAGTGCAGAGGCCAGCTCTGTACTGTGTGGCCAGTGCGAACAGAGTGAAGATATGGGCTCTGGGACCTGGGGCATCATGGATGTGGCTGCCATGTCACCTCCTCAGCTGCAGAGAACTCCTTGCATGTTTTCAGCCTCACGGCTTCTTTCCACATCTGTTCTGAGGTCCAGCCACTTGCTTATGGCCTTCTCATCTCCACCTAGGCAGGGCTGTGCACTCCAGTAGTGTGGCTGTACCACAGCTGGCTACAGGACCACTGAGCATAGCCCACCTCTGTAATTAGTGAAGGACAAGCCAGCTCTTGGTGGCTGGATTACTCAACACTTTCCTCTTTGTATACAGATTCTTAAGGTTGTTCTGCCACTGTATTTTGATGGTAATGGTGAATATCTTTTGTAAGAGTTTTGGAACTATCTAGAACCCAAGATCCCAAACTATATTGTTACATTATTACTGTATTTGAGTTCTCATGGTTGGCTTTTTTTTTTTTTTTAACCCAAAGAGAGAAAAAAAGTCATTTTAAAATATAGGATGAGGTTTAATAATTAGCAGTAAGAATATGTGCATTATAGCTGAAGTTTTCAAATTGCCACTGGAACTATAGTTGAAGTCTTAAAATGAGTTTATTAAAAGGTTTATTTAATGCACTTTCCTTCAAGGAAATTCTTTCTTTCTTGCTGGCAAAATTTGAGAATAAATTGGTCTTGAATTGAAAGAGAGAGAGAGAGAGATTCATCTTTCCCTCTGTTTTTGTTCTCTTCAGGCCCCCAACAGATTGGATTGTGTCTGCCCATGTTGAGGGCAGATCTTTTCCACCTAGTCCACTCAGGATTATATGCTAATCTCCTCTGGAAACCCTCACAGACAAAAAGCAAAATCAATGCTTTATAAGAATTTAACTTTTCCTTAGTCTAGTCAAGTTGACAACTAAAATTAACATCACAAATACACAATCCATGAAACCAGGTACTTGTAAGCTAATCAGTTCCCTTTCAGTTTGGACCACAATTCCTCATGGCACCTGAGGCATTCAGGAGAAACACTACTAGCAGTGGTGGTGGTGGAGGTAGTAGTGATAGTAAGTTCTAGTAGTTGTAAGCTAACCTTTGAATAAAAGCTACACTAAACCCATCTTAATAAGACCTTAACAGAATTGTAGAATGTTTTATGCTCTCTTTCAAGTAACGTAGCAGGAGTGAGGAAAACATCCAACAAGATTGAAATAAAGGTAAAAAAATCAATTCACATAAACATAAATTTTACAATGCACAGCATCCAATCAAAACTTATTATACATTCAAAGACACATGAATATGTGACCCAGAACCAGCAGACAATAGAAACAAAGAAAATAATAACGGATATAATGGAATTAGTAATAAACACAAGAAGAAATATTTCAACTAGGTATTTAATGAAAAAATAATGTAATGAGGAAAAGTGAAAAAAATATTTAAAAACAAATGAAACATTATGGGCTTAAAAATATTTCCTAAATTTAAAAGTTTTAGATTGAGTTGGTAGCAGAGAGACAGTGCAGGAGGAAGAACTTGAATACATAACAATGGAAAATATGAAAGATGGAGCATAGAATAAAATAATACAAGAGCATGAATAGAATTTCAGTTACTTGCAGAAGAATATCAGGTGTTTTTATACCTTGTGCACTAGTCTAGGGTTGTCATAAAAAATTATCACAAACTTAATGGCTTAAAAGAGCAGAACTGTAGCTCTGGATTTTGAAAGTACGAAATCAAGGTGTCAGCAAGTTTGGTTCCTTCTGAAGACTCTAAGGGAAAATTCAGCTTATTCTTATCTCCTAGATTATGGCAATTTTTGGTGTCCCTTGGCTTGTAAATGCATCATCCCAATCTCTGTCTCTGTCTTCACATGGCCATCCTCTCTCTGTGTCTGTCTGTCTGCTGACTTCTAAGAACACATCTCATTGGATTTAGAGAAGACACTAAATTTAGTATGATCTCATGTTGAGGTACTTAATTAAATTTTCAAAAACTTTTATTCCAAATAAGGTTAAATTCTGAGGTTCTGGGGGACATATATTTTGGGGACTGCAGTTCAGCCCACAACACCATGTGATTAGAGTCAAAAAAAGGAAGATAAGAGGAAAAAGGAAAAATAATATCTGAAAACATAATGTTCCTCAAAATTTCAAAGTTGATACCTTTAAATACATACAACCAAGCAGCTCAATTATCCACACCACAGAATAAGTACAAAGAAAGTTATATACTAGCACATCATAATAAAATTGCAAAATATAAGAAAAGAAAGTATCTTAAAAGTTGCTAGAAATTATGCAAGCTAGAAAACAAAAGAACATATTTGAAGTGCTGAGAGAAAGAAAGCATGCAAGAAAGAAAAACTATCAACTTGTAATCATTTATCTAGGGCAAGTATACAGGCAAAATAAAATCTGAAGGAAAACCAAATCTGGGAGATTTTATCTTTAATTGCCATGCAACCCAATGCTAAGAGGTATTCTTCAGGAAGATGTCCATGTAAGTCTGATCTGCACAAAGGAATGCATAATGCAAAAAAAAAAAAAATGACTACTAAGTGGATAAATAGCAAATAGACTTTAATGTGGATTTTAACAACTAAATTGCACATTTTATTGTGATATTTTCTTACATTTCTATGTTTATTTTAATATTATTATCTTGAAATTTCAGCTATTGCCCTTCCATATCAGCATTTTTCTTGATTGTTTCTTTCCCTTTGTGCAAATATCAATTTCCAGAACTCTGCATTAAAAGCACTATTGATAGATTTCTGATTTTGCTAAGTAGAGCAGCCACATTCCTCTAAGGTTATCCCTTGTGCAATAAAGTGTCCTGGATAAAACATAACAAGCAAGCATAGGAAGATTCTGAAAATGAGAAAGAAAGAAGAAAACTGTGTAGGTACCTTAGACGCTGAGGAATGATGAAGAGGTGAGTTCCCTGATTTTCCTCATTGCCTCCCATATATCTTAGTCAGGACACGTGAAAGGTTTCCAACCTGCTACCAACACACCAAGAGGCTCACACAAATTAAAGCTCCAAGAGAAGCCTGTTCCACATAATCAAAAGACTAGAATAGATGGTCCAACAACATAATTTTTTTTTTTTTTTTACTATCCACCCTACTCCAGCAAAACACCCAAAACACCAGTAGTAAAATTGCACCTTTCCTTGTGTTGTAGTTTGAGAGGGTCCTGGTGAGGAGCTGATATCTCTAGCCTGCCTCCCTGTCATGTTTCTTGTTTAATAAGTCTTAATTTTGTTAAGATGGCAATATTCCTCAAATAAATTTACGGATTCAATGCAATCCTTATCAAAATCCCAATGGCCTTTTCTTGCAGAAATGGAAACGCTGATCCTCAGATTAGTATAGAATTGTAAGGGGCATGGTTAACCAAAACAGTATCAAAAAAGGTAAACGGATTTGGAAAACTCATGCCTCTTGATCTCAAAACTTACTATAATGCTATGGTAATTAAAACTAGGTGGTACTTGTGTGAAGATAGACATACAGACCAACAGAATAGAATTGAGAGTCCAGGAATAAACAAACATCTGTAACCAATTGATATTTAATGAGGTGACAAGACAATTCAATGGGGAAAGAATGGCCTTTTGAACAAATAATGCCTGGAAAATTGGATACTCACATGCAAAAGAAAAAGCTGTACCCCTGTCTCAGTTTATATACAAGAAAAAAAAAAAACCCACAAAATTTAAAATAAATCTGTGACAAGAATAAGAGATAAAATTATAAAACCATTAGAAGAAAATGTAGTGGTCAATCTTCATAAACTAGGGTTTTAAAAGTTTATATACAAGAAAAAAAAAAAAACCCACAAAATTTAAACTAAATCTGTGACAAGAATAAGAGTTAAAATTATAAAACCATTAGAAGAAAATGTAGTGGTCAATCTTCATAAACTAGGGTTTTAAAGGGATTATTAGATTTGATACCAAAAGCATGAGCACTCAAAGATAAAGTAGATAAATTGGACTTTGTAAATTTTTTATTTTACAGAAAAATTGTCCCTTAACAGCATCATGGAGAAGATAAAATTAAAACCTTCAGAATGGGAGAAAAATATTTGCAAATCATATTTTTGATAAACGTTTGGTATCCAGAATATATAAGAATATATATATGGAAAGCTCTTGCAAATCAACAACAAAAAGCAACCCAATTTTTTTAAAAAATGGGCAAAAGACTTAATAGACTTTTTTTCAAAGAAGATATACAAAAATATAACAAACATAGGAAAAGACATTCAACATTATTAGTCATTAAGGAAAAGTAAATCTAAACTGTGAGATACCATATCACACACACTAACTATATATTTTTTCTTTTAAGAAAACAACAAGTGCCTGTAAGGATATCAAAAAAATAAGAACTCCTGAGAGCTTCCAGTTAAGATGGTGGAATAGACAGTCACCAGCATCACTTTCTCCCACAAATCAACCAATTTACAACTTTTAAAAGGCAACCACAGCAAAGCTGGGGCTACTAGAGCTCAAGGGATGAGGACGAGATACCTAGAGTTCATGAAGCAGGAAAAGACATGATGAGAGAAAGAAAGGATTGCTCTGATCATTTCGAATCTCAGCCACTTGAAGGTGGAGCTGGTGGGCACATGGAGCAAGAGCTGAAAAAAGCTGCAGTTGTGCCTTTTGTATGAAGTTGCTTGGAGGTGGTAGGGAAAAGGAGAGCCTTGTGGCAGTCAGGCCAGCAGGACCACTAGCAGGGTTCCAATGGACCCATGGAGCTAGGAGCCATCGTAACAGAAAAAAAGGATTCACTCAGAGGCTGGTGAGTCACTGCAAAAGAACAGTGCACAGCCCTTCCTGTTGGAAGTGTTTGGAGTGTGAGAAGTGGGGAGATGGGCCAAATGGGGGAATACTGGGGCACAGCATGGACAGCTAATCTTCCCCCCAGTCAGCACAGAACCACTCTGTGTACACTGATCAGGAATATAGAACTGCAGGAGGAATAGTTTGCTGAAAAGACTCAGGTCCAGACCAGAGTTTTCACACAACCCAGGTGTACCATACCTCAGAAGACCCAGAAGTCAACTATTAAAACATGAGCTACACAAGAAGCCTTCCCTAGGAAATCAGCAGCAAGGCAAATATTTAACTAAACCACAGGGCTCAAGTGCTGGTACCCACAGGAAGTTCCCACACTTTAGAAGTAAGCAAAGGACAACAAATTAGTTCCAGTGCAGAGTTTATGTAGTGGAAACAGCTAATAATCCAACAGAGAACTGAAAACAAAAACAAAATACCCACAGACCAGAGACAAAGTTTGATATTAACTAGTAAATGTCTCACTTCACCAAAGAGCACCTATTAAACCTCGAAGGACCAGTAGCCTCCTGGGCCCTCAAGGCAGGGAGGAGGTAGGGCTGTGGGCCTCAGCAGTACCCCTTGACATCTACAGCCAGCCCAGTAACAACCACTGAGATGCTGCAGGAAGTGCCCTGGGTTCCCAATCCAGGCCAGTGAGGGCCGAGGGCCTCAACCATGTCCCTGTGACACTCACAACTAGCCCAACGATGACCACTGAACCACTGCTGGAAACACTCCAGGCTCCTGAGCTGGGCTGTGGGCCCCAGCCATGAACCCCAACACCCACACCCAGCCCAGTGATGACCACTGAGCCACCACAGGAAGTGCCCTGGCTCCTAATTGGGGGTGGTGGGGGACTGAGGGCTTCAGCCACAACCCACTGACATCTGCATTCAGCCCAACAATGACCAAGCAACCACTGGAATCCAGTGGTCTTCTCTGCAAGAATGAGGGAGGTATCACAGGCCTCAACCATGCCCCTCCTTTTCCTTCCTTCTCTCACCATATTACCTTCCCCCTTCCCATCTCCTGTCCCACCCAACTGCTCCACGACAAGTTAGAATGCAAAAGCAGGCTGAACCTGGGACCAACTCCTCCTCTCACAACCGGGCATGCTGTTCATGCCACAGGGCCTGCCCAAGATCCTGAGGCATGGATCCAGGGACCAACCTCTACTCCTGCAACCAGGCAAGGAGCATGCCAAAAATATCACTTTTATGTGGGTGGCCCACCACAGCCATCACAATAGCCATGGCTGCGGCAAAAGTGGCTAGATGCTACAACCACAATGCAGGTGGCTTACCAGCCACTGGAGTGCATTGACACAAAGAGAGTCACCAGTGGAGACCAAAGAAAAGAAGAGGATGTCTCTCTCCACAAAGCCCATTCAAGAGTTATGGAAGAAGCATCTGCTCCATGATAATAGTGGGGGACCTGAAAACACTTTCTCTCAGCACTGGCCAGATCATCTAGGCAATAAATCAACATAGTAACTGTTACTCTTTCAGAAGGAAAGAAGCAATCTAGGGTGATCAGAGGTGGTAGGGGGGAGAGAGAGGGAGATGCGGAGAGATTGGATAAGAGGCATAAAGAATAAGTATTATTTGTTATAATATATATGCTAATAATATTGATTTGATCAACATACATCAATGTTTAACCACCCAAATATGTAAAATCAATTATGATTCAATAAAAATAAATAAATAAATAAAAATGAGAGCTCTTGCACATTGCACTTGAGTGTATAAAATGGTGCTGCTGTTGTGAAAAACATTTTGCCAATTCAAAAAGTTAAACTTAAATTAACAAATTACCCAGCTACTCTACACCTCCGTATATGCCCTAGAGAAATGAAACATATGTCTACATAGAAATTGTACACAAATGTTTACAGTGACATTGTTTATAATAACTAAAAGGTGGAAACAACCAAAATGTTCATTAATAAATGGATTAATTGGATAAATGCATAAAATGGAATGGCATTCAGCCACAGAAAGGAAAAGTACATATTGAACATGGGTGAACCTCAAAAAATTACAATAAATAAAATAAGCCAGACATAAAATAGTCTTGTATATTTTCATATTAAAGATCCAGAGTAGGCAAATTCATAGAGAAGGACAGAAAATTTGTAGTTGCCAGAGAATCGTTGGGATTGGGGAGATGGGTAATTATTACTTGATGGGTATGAAGTTTTTTCCAGGGTGATGAAAATATCTGTAAACTAAAGAGTTGGTCAACACACAAACATTGTGAACACTCTAAATATTATCAAAACTTTAAAATGGTTAAATGTATGATATTTGAATTTCACCTCGATTAGAAAAAAAGTCACTTTTAAATCCACCACCCAGATAGAATATTGACATCTACCTTTCCAATTTTTCGTCTATTCAGACTTTTTAAAAAATATTCAGAACTAAAGAAAAATAAATGAGTTATGAAGTCAAACAAAAACACTGAGGAAGCTTAAATGCATTTTGCTAAGTGGAATATGTCAATCTGAAAAGGCTATATACTGTAACATTCCAACTATATGACATTCTGGAAAAGACAAAACTATGTAAAAAGATCAGTGGTTGCCTGGGATTCAGGGGCTGGGAGGGAAGGAATGCATAGGTGGTACATAGGGAAACGATTCTGTATGCAATAGTAACTATGAGTGCACTCATTACTCCTATAGAATTGTACAACACAAAGAGTTAAACCCAATATAAAGTATGCACTTTAGTTAGTAATAACCTATCAATATTCATTCATCAATTGCAACAAATGTGCCACATCAGTGGAAGATGTTAATGATAAAGGGAACTCTGTGTGTGTGTTGGAGGCAGGGGTGGATAGGATATGTAGAACACTAGGTACTATCTGCTTAATTATCCATCTGGTGACATCAAAACCTGGCAATGGCAGGCCTCTCCCAAACCAACAGAATCTCCCCCAGTAAATCTGTCATTCAGGAAAAAGGAAGGCAAGCTTCCTGGATGTCTTTTGACTCCAAATTTGTAGAATATTTTTCCCTCCCCAAATCTTTTGTATGTTTTTTTTATTGGTTATTAATATTCATGAGATACTGTCCCAACCCGCGGGATATTCAACGCAGACCCTGGAGGGGGGAGTGGGAATTGGATGGGACAAGAGACACGAGAAATTGAGACAAGACAGTATTCTGATCAAGTCTCATTTATTGGTTCTTAGGTTACCCAGCATCTGGACTTCCTAAGGCCAGAAGCCCACATCCCTTTGTGCAGGAGAGAGAAGGGATTGGGATGTTCATGTTCCAAGCAGTTCCAGGTACAAGCCTGACCCTGCTACTTTCTGGTCCCAAGGACAGCAAAAGAAGTAAACCTATAAGAGTACCTAGTAAAGGTAAGAGGTAAGGTAAAAATCCATTGAGCCCAGTCCAAAGGGGATTGTCAGCCAACTGTTTTCTTCTTTTCTCTAAATCTTCTTGCAGTTGTTTGATGTGATCACACACTATTCCAGACTTGTTCGCATAGAAGCAGCATTTTTCCTGTAAAGCCAAACAGATACCTCCCTGCTCAGCAGTTAGTAAATCAAGACCTCTGTGGTTTTGTAAAACCACCTCTGCCAAAGAATCTTATTGGTCTTGTAAATCCTGAATAGTCTGAGAAAGAGTCTGTACATCTGAGATTAATTGTTTAGATAATTTGGTATATTGGGATATAGAATGTGTAAGGCCAGCAGTTCCAGTGGCTAGTGCAGCAGTAATTTCTAATCCAGCAAGCAAAGGAATAAATTGTACAGCTCTCTTTGCTCTTCCTGCTATGTGCTCAAAAATAGGAACAGGTACAGGCTCAGTTCCTGGTATCAATGTCAGGAAGAAGGGCCAAGACACATAATCCTGTCCAGTTAGTGGGCAGCTGGGTATGAGCTCAATTGCTGCCACAAACAATAACTGAACTATTATGAGCACATAAATGGGTAGAAACATTGATTATTGATTGACAATTTGCAAAAGCTGCAAAGCCTACATCGATTTCAAAACTATTATTAATAGAAGGAGAGAGAAAACAAGTGACATTATAAAACTGTAAGGGCTGCACTTGCAAAGGAGTAGTTAAAGAACACCGACCATTGGTCGAGTAATTAAGGGATAAATATGGAAAAGCTACAGGTATAGGTCGTCCCATGACCAAGCATAGCCAGCAGTCCTGAGCAAGGTCAGGATTACTTGTATTAAACAATTTATAAGTAGCATAAAGGAGATGAGATCTGAGGATCTAGATCCAATTCACCTCGATTTTCTGGCAAAGCTAATGGATAATAGGTAACTTGAGGAAATAGGGTATCATGCATTTCCTGTGTTTTTTCTTCCACCTTAAGGGTTCTGGTTTGATCTTGTGGTCCGCCTCCGTCAGACATATAGATAGAGGGAGTAATGGACCAGCATACAGGCTTTCCTACGGGTCCCAAACAGGGAGCTTTGGCATATTTATTAGAAGCAAGCCCCACTGCGGATGGAGGGCCAGCAAGATCTCCTCCAAATGTTCCTTCATAATTTCTGGTTAGGATAGCAGTGAAATATGTCTGATTATTTGAAATACACAATTGATATGAACCATAACAGGTGCTATGTAATGTTCTAACAAAAGTTTGACAGGGACAAGGCTTAGGGCCATCACTGTCAGCGGGTGCGAATTGTGGCTTATCTATGCAACTATAGGCAGGAGAGGTTGGAGCCAGATAAGCCAAACGTGCTCCACAATCAACAACAGCTATATACGGTGAGGGAGGACTAATAATGCCCCCTTTGCAATCACAAAGCTTACCAAAATGTTTGTTTACCAATTGTTGAGCGAGTCTGTGGAGTTGGTCTGATGTTATTATTTATCCAAATAGGTGTAGCCCATCCAGGAGTATACCAATAATGAATAGGATCTGGCTTGGGCAAAATATTATCATTTTAATTAAATTTTGTAGTATTATTATTTAAATAATTTCTATAATCATTACCAGGGCTAGAAATAGACAAATCACATACCTGTTAAGTATAATTGTTATAATAAAATACAACAGTTTTATTTTTAAAATCACAATTAAACCAATTGGGGAAACCTGCTCGAGAAGAGACTCTGTCCCGTGCATGAGCTTCTTTCTGTAAACATGTTGGAATAGAAGAAGGTAAAAAAATTGATGGCATAGTGCTTAAATGGGAATCATTAAAATTTGCTAAAGAAAATAAAAGATAAAGTCCAAGGATCTCGACTAATGGTTGGTGAATGGGTAGTTGGCTTGCCAGCACCAGATTGAGCATCTGTAATTCTAGGAGAATCGGTTAACAACGTTCTATAACCTGTAGAAAGACAATGTTTAGGAGGAACATTAGGAGAAGAGAAACATAAAGGCATTTTCTCAGTGGAAGCTGAAAAATTAAAAGGTTGTGAAAAATGAGGTTTTTCAGAAATATTAGGATCTCCACCTAAGAGGCGAGAATGGTTAGTTGTTACTTTTATTTCTTCCAAATGGAACAAAGGAGAGAGAGTTAGGGTTAAACCAAAATTATGACTGGTAACATTTATATTAAAACAGATATTTAAAAACCTTACAAAATGTTGCAACATATATCCATAACACCTTCAGTATTAATAATGCTTTCCCACATAGTCAAATTTATTAAATAAGCCAATTAGTTTTGATACATCTTTTAGATATCCTTTGAGAAACTCCAGGGCCCTTGGAATTTCCCAAAGTTATTTTAAAGTTTCAGAATTTAATGTTGGAAAGCTGTGTTAAATAACAAAAGGCTTAGAACATTTAATTGAATAAAATCATAAATTACTACAAAAAATAAAACTAAACCGAGAAAGCGTTTTAAAGGCAAAGAGCACAAGAACTTATATAAAACATGAAATAAGATCCCTAGGCCAGTTATTTAAAAGACAAAGAAAAACCTTTTACGATTTTGTAGTAAGAGCACTCAAGTGTCTCTTTCTCTCTCTCCTCCCCCCCCCTTTTTTAGTGGTAAAACCTTTTAAACAAACTAATTTACCTAAACCATTATCAAGACTTACTCAGACATTCTGTTTTTGTTCTATACTTTTTGTTTTTTAAATAGCCAGTCATTTTACTCTAGAACAAAAATACACTGTACCAGATGCTTTCTTACATATTTAAAAGATATTGTTTCTCCAGCACGGCCAGGAGGCAGAGCTGAGATAACAAGGAGACACATTGACCTAGAGACAATTTTAGGTAAAAGGTTTGAATCAAATTTTGAAAATATATTTATCAAAACATTAGAAAATTTAAGTCACGTGAACTTGAAAAAATACTTATTTATTTTATGAGCGCGCATTAATTATAAGCCAATTAGGTACCTTGCACATAAAACAATTACATAAACAGACATGAACATATAGACATGACATACAGCTTACACACGCATATATGCAGACATAAACAACAAGAACAAACAAGGATCTTATAAGTTTTGTTTAAGATGTAAATAAAGCTTACTAGTAAAAAGGTCAGGTTTAGATTGCAGTTTTTTACTCTTGATGTTTTAAGTAGAAGAGCAGGAGACCCAAAAGGGGTCTGTTTGGCCATGGCTGCTTTTCTCCATAAAACTCCAGAGTCTTCAGATAGCACATGCAGTAAGAACCACTGCTTTTAAGAGAGGAAAGAAGCATCATGCAGATAAGAAAGAAAAACATGATCAAACTTGAATTCTTGCTGGAGCCACCTTAAAGCCAAGAAAACTGCAAATCAAAAATCAATGGAATAAAAGCAAGGGGGCCTTCTACCACCGATAAGGCCAGAATAATTGCATAAAAGTTTTTGAGGGGTGGACTTTATTCCTTGATAAGGGGGAAAGATCACAACAGAGGCCCCCAATCTACCTCCATCAGTGAATATGGTGGAGCTCCCCTAGCGTCAGGCTTGTGAGGCCGGGGTGGAAAGCACAAGGCTGAAATGGTGGGAAAGACCCAAAGAGAGGGGATTTCCCCCCGGTTCACGTCTAATCCTCTTCTATTTTGTAATACAACCCCTGCTAAGGAGTCTAACTGGGACTGAAGATCTAAAATATTATTGGCGATTGTTTGCATATCACTGATTAATTGTAATTTGTTATAATAATGAGAGGAAAATCCTATACCAGCGGTTCCAGTGGCCACTCCGGTGGCTACTCCCAGCCCGATGAGGAGGGGGAGTACTTGGATGGCCTCGCTTTTGTCTACCCCCAAAGTGAGAAAAACTTATCTGCAACTTCTTCATGCTGTGACTCCTGCCTCACCAGCCTCTGGCCCTGAGACCCCTGAAGTCTCCACTTTTGTCTCCTGGGCCACTAATATCTCACACTCTGCTATCTCAGCTTCTATCCTCAGCACCCCGGAACCCACAGATATCTCCAACTCAAGACCACCTTTTATAATTAGTAGTCCCTTCTTCTGGGAACCAAGGACAAAAATTCTTCACGAAATCAAAAAATCTTAATAGATCACTTGTTTTAACCTTTACTCCTCGTGTCTTTAAAGCTTTTTGTAACTGTCTTATGTACACGTCATGACAACTTAATTCTTAATTCTTAATTTTTGATTCTTAATTCTTAATTCTTGTCCCATTATCAGGCGCTCTTACTCACCTTATCCTGACGCAGCAGGTTCCCGCGGCGGATGAAGGTTTTACTCTTTCATTTTCAGTGGTCGACCCTCCTATGCGCCTTCTTCCTCACTTTGTCCCCCGTATCCAGGCCCCACGTTTGGGCGCCAAAAATGTCCCGACCCGCGGGATATTCAACGCAGACCCTGGAGGGGGGAGTGGGAATTGGATGGGACAAGAGACACGAGAAATTGAGACAAGACAGTATTCTGATCAAGTCTCGTTTATTGATTCTTAGGTTACATCTTATATAGGAGAAGGCAGGCATGCTGCAAAGGGTCTGGAATGTAAAGATATGATAATATCTTGAGGAGAGACAAAGACAGGACATTCAAAGTAAAGGTTGCCACCCAGAATGTTTATGGTTAAACAGTTTCTAGAGAAGGATAAAAGGTCACTTGCAAATTAACTTGCATAGCCAGGAGCAATCAGTTTCTGGCATAAAGATTTTGAGGTAGTTATCATGTAAAGCATGGCCATCTGAGCAGATTGTCATGCAGGAGCGGTCTCACAAGAAGGGGTGTGGGGCTTCAGGCCCACAACATGATACAAAGCTGATTTTCACCCGTAGTGTCCATGATGTGGGGGCCAGATTCATACTGGCTATATACACATTAGCACAAATTGCATTTGTACCCTGTGTCCCGCAACCAATTATCCTCAACTTCCCTCCACCATCCCCCTACCCCCAATCCACTTTGTAGCCCATAGAATGTTCTCTCCCTGTGCAAGTCCAATGCACTACTGTGGTCTTTCTTTCCTTCCTTTTTTTTCTCTTAGCTTCCTCATATAAGTGAGTACCTGTGGTATTGATCCCTCTGTGCTTTAATTATTTCACTCAACATTAGTTTCCCCACGCTCACCCATGTGATTGCAAATGGGAGAATTTCATTCTTTTTTATGGCAGAGTAGTATTCCATGGTGTATATATATACCACAGATTCCTTATCTAATCATTTGTTGATGGACATTTAGGTTGGGTCCATGTCATGGCTATTGTAAACAGAGCTGCAATTAATATGGGAGTGCAGGTATCCCTTCGACGTGATGACTTCCATTCCTCTGGTATGTTTTTGACTTTTTCTCTTCATAATGTTTTTACAGACTCCTTGTTAATCTCTTAATGATCTCAATTTACTCACTTTTTTAAAATGCAAGTGTCTCAGAGGAGAGAGAAACAACTGTGGGGATTTATATAACAAAAATAGAATTTAGGGGACCTTATTTATTATATCTGTCCTTCCTAATATCCATAGATGTAAATACAAGGGTACTTCAAAAAAGTTCATGAAAGATCTGTATATTCTCTTTTAATTCTATTTTTTTCTGTGAACTTTTTGAAGATCCCCATAGCTGTTGCCTTCTCTCTAAGACACTTGTATTTTTCAAAAATGAGTAAATGGGGATCAATGAGATTAACAGAGAGTCTATAAAAAAATACTGAAAGGAGAGAAAGTAAAAAAACATATGAAAGATTTGGAGAGAGATATATGGTTCAAATTTGGAGTAAACAGACCTCCTAGAAGCTTTTTGTTTGTTTGTTTGGTTTTATTTTTTTCTTTCCATGCATGATATCGATTTACTGGGGCAGACTTGTAGTTTGGGAGAGGCATGTGAGAAAAATAGTTTAGCACCTTACCTAAAATTCTACTCAAAGTTTGATTCCAGCTGGATTTTAGGTCTAAATATACATACAAACGTTAAAGCTTCTACACAATAATATAGAAAATATGTTCATCATCTTAAAGATAGACATATTTCTTAAAGAAATCTAAAAAGTACTAAACACTGATGGAAATATGGAAGTGTTATATTGCATTAATGGAGTCTTTAAAAGATTTTTATTAATGGACTCTTCAAATAGAATTTAAAAGCAGGTAATTTGGTAGAAAAAGATCACTGCAATATTTGTCTTCATTAAACTCTCATATTCAGAGGACATAAAAAACTTCTATAAACTTCTAAATATCAATCAAAACAGAGACAATCTAAGTTTTAAATATGATAAAATTCTTGAATTCACAATCTAAAAAGAGCAATATCCAGATGATCAATACAGTTCTGAAGTGTTCAACCTCATTGGGGGGGGGGGGCAGTATTTGTTTGTTTATTTATTTATTTTTATTTTTAGCATACTCATTATTACAAATAGTAATTTTTCTTTATTCCCTTTACCCGACCTATCATTCCCCAAACCCCTTCCCTCTCTTCCCCCATCTCTAGTATCCTTAGGTTTGTTCTCTCCTGAATGTGCAATGTATTATTGTGGTCTTTTCTAACTTATTTTCTTTCTTTCTCTCCCCCCCCCCCTTTTCTTTCTTAGCACCCAGTTTTGAGTGAGAACATGCAGTATTTCTCTTTCCTTGTCTGGCTTATTTCACTTAACATAATTTTTTTCCATGCTCATCCATGTTGCTGCACATGGCAGAATTTCATTCTTTTTTATGGCTGAGTATTCCATTATGTATATATACCATATTTACTTTATCCAGTTGTCTATCAATGAACTTTTAGGTTGGTTCCATATTTTGGATATTGTAAACAGAGCTGTGGTGTGAGTGCAGGTATCCCTTCAACATGATGCTTTCTGTTCCTTTGGATATATGCCCTGTAGAGGCATTGCTGGATCATATGGTAGATCTATCTGTAGTTGTTTGAGAAACTTCCATACTGTTTTCCAAAATGGCCATAATAATTTATAGTCCCACTAACAGTTTAGAAGAGTTTTGCTTTCCCTGCATCTTCAACAGCATTTGTTATTCTGGGTCTTTCTAATATGGCCAGTCTAACTGGTATGAGATGATATCTCTGTGTGGTTTTGATTCGCATTTCCCTGATGGCTAGTAATGCTGAGCATTTTTTCATGTACCTATTAGCCATTTGTATGTCTTCCTTTAAAAAATTTTTATTCATATCCTTTGCCCATTTTTTAATTCTATTATTTGGTTTTTTTATTGTATAGTTGTTTGATTACTCATATATTCTGGATGTTAATCCCTTGTCAGATGTGTACTTTACAAATATTTTATTCCATTCCGTGGGTTGTCCTGCTCTGCTGATTGTTTCCTTTGCTGTGCAGTAGCATTTTAGTTTGATATAATCCCATTTATTTATTTTTTTTCTATTGTTGCTTGTGTTTTGGAATTTTATTAATAAAGTCTTTGTCCAGTCCTTTGACAGGAGATGGTGGCCGGCTGGTGCTGTGATCTGAACCCTTGACCTTGGTGCTACCAACACCAGGTTCTAACCAAGTGAGCTAACTGACCAGCCCCCTTCAACCTCATTTGTTATGCAGAAAATAATACCAGTTCCATAAAAACATACCTTCATAGATATACCAGCATTCACTGAGGAAGTAATAGGGAGAAAACACAAAGGATTTTCAACATTTTGGAGCTATTGGATTTCTACTCATCGCTGGTAGTTTTGTAAATTCATTCGACTACACTGGAAAGCAATCTGGCAGGGTTTAAATATTGAACATAAGTATATACTGTGAATCAGCAGTGCCACTCCAAAGTGTATATAAAAATACACTGATATGTAATCATTAGTTCACCCAGATACATGGATAAGAATCGTATTCTTAATATTAGCCCAAAACTGGGAACAACAAAAACTGAATGACAGCAATCAAACTTAACACTGTTAACTTATATAAATAAAAAGAAGAAACTGCTACATGAAACACAAAACTGATCAATTGAAAGCAGAAAGCAAAGGTGGCAGACTACATCATTCTATGTGCATGAAACCTTAAAATAGAAGAAAAATACTATATATTGTCTGGAGCCATAGAGCCCGGCTGTTGCCTAAGAGCCTACCTGCCTGTCCACAGCCAAAGAGCCCGCCCAGCTATTGCCTCGAGGCCTCAGAGCCTTGTTTGCTGTTATCTTCCGTCCCTCCCTATCCTGTGCACTATGGGTGTGGTAACTTTGCAACTTGCCATAGATAATGGGAATTTTCCATTTACCGGAACAACCCACCCTGTGGTTTTCTCAGTAAACTATCTGCATACTTAATTATCTGCTGATTCCCTCCTGCTCTCTATATAAACTGTGACCTTCTGGCTAATAAACGAGACTTGATCAGAATACTATCTTGTCTCCCATTTCTCACGTCTCTTATTCCATCCCATTCCCACTCCCCACTCCAGGGTCTGCATTGAATATCCCGCGGGTTGGGACAATATATTACCAAAATTCAAAAATAATGGTTAACTTGGGGAGGAGGAGTTTTAGCCAGGAGATCAAGGAGGACTTCTAAGGTGTTTATTAATGGTCTATTTCCTAATGAGAGTGATATTTACATAGAGGTATTTATTTTGTGAATATTGGCCAAGCTGTGTGATTATGATTTGTCTGCTTTCCCTTATATATGTTGTGCTTTATTAAAAAGGTTTACAAAACTTCATTGAAATTAAAAATAAAGATAAATTTAATTGAATATAAGAATATAACATTTTTTAATGTTTTAATTTATAAGAACTCAATGAAAACAAATAAACACATTTTCTGTATTAACATTATGTAAAATAAAAACAAAGGAGGGGATAAAAATTCAGAGCAGATTTTAATTACTTAGAAAACATTATAATAAAACATTGATATTGGTAGGTAATTTCAGAGCTATTTTGTATTTATTTTTATTTAATTTGTTTTTAACATTTCCTTGTACATGTTTGTGAGACACAGTGTGTTGTTTCAATACATGCAAATCCTGCACAGTGATTCACTTAAACTAGATAGCATAGCATAGTTTTGTACCCGTTAGTCCACTTCTCCCTCCTGCCTTGCCTCCCCCATCAGCCTTAGGTAATCATTACATTCTACTGTCTACTTATATTCTACAAGAATCACTTTTTTTAGACTTCAAATATAAATGAAATCATGTGGTATTCTTTTTTTCTGTGCCTAGCTTTATTTCGCTTAACATCATAGTTTCCAGTTGCATCCAAGTTATTGCAAATTATAGGATTTAATTTNTATATAAACTGTGACCTTCTGGCTAATAAACGAGACTTGATCAGAATACTATCTTGTCTCCCATTTCTCACGTCTCTTATTCCATCCCATTCCCACTCCCCACTCCAGGGTCTGCATTGAATATCCCGCGGGTTGGGACAATATATTACCAAAATTCAAAAATAATGGTTAACTTGGGGAGGAGGAGTTTTAGCCAGGAGATCAAGGAGGACTTCTAAGGTGTTTATTAATGGTCTATTTCCTAATGAGAGTGATATTTACATAGAGGTATTTATTTTGTGAATATTGGCCAAGCTGTGTGATTATGATTTGTCTGCTTTCCCTTATATATGTTGTGCTTTATTAAAAAGGTTTACAAAACTTCATTGAAATTAAAAATAAAGATAAATTTAATTGAATATAAGAATATAACATTTTTTAATGTTTTAATTTATAAGAACTCAATGAAAACAAATAAACACATTTTCTGTATTAACATTATGTAAAATAAAAACAAAGGAGGGGATAAAAATTCAGAGCAGATTTTAATTACTTAGAAAACATTATAATAAAACATTGATATTGGTAGGTAATTTCAGAGCTATTTTGTATTTATTTTTATTTAATTTGTTTTTAACATTTCCTTGTACATGTTTGTGAGACACAGTGTGTTGTTTCAATACATGCAAATCCTGCACAGTGATTCACTTAAACTAGATAGCATAGCATAGTTTTGTACCCGTTAGTCCACTTCTCCCTCCTGCCTTGCCTCCCCCATCAACCTTAGGTAATCATTACATTCTACTGTCTACTTATATTCTACAAGAATCACTTTTTTTAGACTTCAAATATAAATGAAATCATGTGGTATTCTTTTTTTCTGTGCCTAGCTTTATTTCGCTTAACATCATAGTTTCCAGTTGCATCCAAGTTATTGCAAATTATAGGATTTAATTTTTTGTACCTGAATAATATTACATTCTGTATATGTACCACAGTTTTTATTTTTTATTTATTTATTTATTTTTCTTAATTTTATTTTGTTGATATATGATGAGGTTGATTATTGTGGCCCATTACTGAAACCCCCCTCCCACTTCCCTCCCCCCCCAAACCAACAATGTCCTTTCTGTTTGCTTGTCGTATCAACTTCAAAGGGTTGTATTGTTAAGTCTTCCCCCCCTCCCGGTTTTTTTGTGTGTGCTTGTGAATTTATTTATTTATTTTTAGCTCCCACCAATAAGTGAGAANAGTATTTCATTCGATTTTATAGCTGAGTAGTATTCCATTGTGTAGATATACCACATTTTCCTTATCCACTAATCCAATGATGGACATTTGGGCTGGTTCCAACTCTTGGCTATTGCAAAGAGTGCTGCAATGAACAAGGAGGAACAGGTATACCTTCAACTTGATGCTTTCTATTGCTCTGGGTATATTCCCAGCAGTGGGATAGCTGGGTCATATGGCAGATGGATCTGCAATTGTTTCAGGTACCTCCATACCATTTTCCATAGAAAATGCTGCACCATTTTGCAGTCCCACCAACAATGTATGAGAGTTCCTTTTTCTCTGCAACCTCGCCAACATTTATCATTCAGAGTCTTTTGAATTTTAGCCATCCTAACTGGGGTCAGATGGTATCTCAGTGTAGTTTTGATTTGCTTTTCCCGAATGCTGAGTGATGTTGAGCATTTTTTGATACGATTGTTGGCCATTTGTATATCTTCCTTAAAGAAATGCCTACTTGGCTCTTTTGCCCATTTTTTAAGTGGGTTGCTTTTTTTGTTCTTGTAAAGTTGTTTGAGTTCCTTGTATATTCTGGATATTAATCCTTTGTCAGAAGTATATTTTGCAAATATTTTCTCCCACTATGTTGGTTGTCTTTTAACTCTGTTAATTGTTTCTTTTGCTGTGCAGAAGCTTTTTATTTTGAGATAATCCCATTTGTTTATTTTTCCTTTGGTTGCCCGTGCTTTTGGGGTATTATTCATGAAGTCTGAGTCCAGACCTATTTCCTGAAGTGTCTCTCCTATGTTTTCTTTAAGAAGTTTTAATGTTTCAGGGTGTATATTTAATTCTTTAATCCATTTTGAGTTGACTTTAG
>NW_007733496.1:102435-106779 GCF_000696425.1 Galeopterus variegatus
TTTGGGTGGTGTACTTTCTTGATTTTTCGTGTTTCTGGTGTCTTTTCTTTGATGTTTATTCATTGTGTCAGGGGTTTCACAGTCCACAGGTTTGACAGTATTGCCTGAGTAAGATTTTGTTGGGGTTGCCAATTTGGTATGGCTACCTCAGTGACTACTCAGTTGGACACTAGTGTCAGGCAAGTTCAAAATTGACTACTGGGAAGATGGCGGGGAGTTCACGCCGCTCCCTCCGGTGAGTCTCAGCTCCCGCATTGCGCTCCGGCGTTGTGTTCCTGCAGCGCTCCCACATTGCGCTCCCATGTTGAGCTCCCATGGCAGCCTCCTCAGCCAGAGCCACCCCAGCTGCCGCTGCCTCTCGCCACCCCTGGTGCTCCTGGCTCCTGTTCGTGCTGCAGCCTGCTCAGTCTCTCTTTGGCTCATGGTTCCAGCAGCACCTGGGGCTGGGGAGGTGACAGCCTCCTCCCCGGCTGATACCACAGTCGCCGGACTCGGAGTCCCGGTGGTGGGGCTGCGCAGCCAGGTCTGGCACTGAGGGCAGCAGCCGTGAGGCCCGGCGCCGAGTGGCGGCTGTTCCCAGTGGCTTCTTCCCTTGGAGGATTTTGTAAATTTCACAAAATGGCGTGCACTCCAAACCTCAGTGCACGTATTATGAGAGTCCCATTTAAGGTCTCAGCAATCCTTCAGAGCAATCCACCTGGGTAGTAACAGCTACCCCCAGTGCAAGCAAGGACACCAGAGATTCTGACTCACCATCAGGCTTTCTGAGTTTCTCCTGTTGCTGGTGCCCTTGGGATCCTGCCGGCGGGGGGCATGGCCGGTTCACTCCCTTCCTGCCGCCATGTTTCCGATCCTCAAGGTTTTTGCCTTAACAACTGGATGGATGGTGTTGTTGTTTACTGAGCTACAGAACACTGCTGTACCACAGTATTTAAATCCATTCATCTGTTGATGGATACTTAGGTTAATTTCAACTCTTGGTTAATATGAATAATGTTCTAGTGAAAATGTTTTAATGTCTTTTTGATATATTGATTTCATTTCCTTTGGGTATATACCCAGTAGTGGGATAGCTGGTGCATAAGGTAGACCTATTTTACTTCTCTGAGGAACCCCCATACTATTTTCCACAATGACTGTACCAATTTACATTCACATCCAGGTAGGAGAGTTTCTTTTTCACAAAAGCTATTTTTTAAAAATAAATTTGCCAGGACAAGGCTAATGATAAAGCATAATGGGATAACATAAAAAAATTATAAAGAGGGTATTATGGACTAAATATTTGTGTCCTTCCCCCAACAACAACAAAAAATTTGATGTTGAAATCTTTACCGCTAATGTGATGGTGCTAGGAGGTAAAAACTTTGGTAGATAATTAGGTCATGAGAAATGCTCATGAATGGGATTATTGTACTCATGAAAGAAATCCCAGAGAGCTAGTCTCACCAGCGACTAGAGAACAAGCCCTCATCAGACTTGGCTATGTTACAGTCTGACCTCAGACTTCTAGCTCTAAGAAATAAATTTCTTTTATTTATAAGTAACCCAGCCTATGGTACTTTGTTATAGCAGACCTTACTGACTAAGATAGAAAGAGATCAAATGTTACAATAATGCACTATGAATATCGATAAATTTAAAGTACTGACTATGGAGGATTTCATAAATTATCAAAATTTGACATAAGAAGATATAGAAAATGTTAACAAAAAGTACTTATACAGCAAAAATGAAAAATAATCACAAAATTACTCTGTTAGACATTGCACAGGATTTGTAAAGCATTAATTATATATGAATTGATCTTATGTGAAATGTTGTTAGAATATAGGAAAAGAGCCATAGACTTTGTCCATTTAATCTGTACAACTAGAATAGACTAGGTACCAAGGCTAAAAAAGAATGAAATAATTTATATATGAAATATAAAATCTCATAACAGAAAATTAAATATATTTATATATTGTAAGATGTTGACTTTCATAGTATGCAAGAAGAGTTCCACATTCAGAAACCTACTATTAAAATGTATCCTGGTGTCAGCTAAATTGAAAATATGGAATAAATCTATTAAAAATTTACTATCAAGGTCTAAAAGTAATAGCTCATGAAAATTCTTAATATATACAAAGTAAAATATTTTTTATTTAAGATGATAAATAGTACAAACAGCCAATGAATTTCACAAAGAGATATATCAGATTCACCCATTACAATGTCTTAAAACATACAAATGAATAATACCAACAATATTTTTGAAATTTTTGTGCATTTATCAACAATGAAGTTCTAAAAGAAAACAATGTTTGTAATCATTTTATTTTTAATAAGAAAATAAAATTTAAACTTCTTACAGTTAGTAAGAGGATTTATACAGAACATAAAATAAAATACAAAACCTGTATTTTCTTATGACTCACAAATAAGGTGTTATAAAATCTTAAAAGGCTGAACTTTATAATGGCAAGAAATACAAACCAGTATGGAATAATTTTAAGCTCAGACATTTTGTTTGTTTTGGGTTTTGTTTTGTTTTCCTTTAAAAAGGACAATAGCCTGCTATTTATATAAGAAACTGAGCTTTGGGCTTCTAAAAGGTTAGTTTGCTTTCCCATCCTATAATGATTATATGATTTTATATAAAATAATTATGTTCTTGAAATTGCTCATTTTCTTAATTTTAGATAATTTATTAATAAAAAAACATAAAGTATAATGCTGAATAAAGGACTGACAAAAACAATTTCATAAGTATTCATTTTTATAAAGCAAAAATTTCAAATTATGAAGAAATCAAACAAAATATATTTATAACTTCATAAATTATAATTATAATTAAATATACAAGTTAGCTTTAAAAAAGTTTCTCTTAGGAGGTGCCCCTGAGAGGCCCGAGAACTGCAGCAACCATGTGCCCCGAGATGAAAGCGTGACCAAGCAAGGAGACGGTGCTGCAGCTGGACCCCACCCCCAGCCCAGGTGAGTTAGTGCTGACCAGAGCCACGTACTGAGGTGCCGGCATGGGAATAAGGAGGTGCTGCTGCTGGACTCCCAGTCCAATCCCCACAGCCCAGAGAGTGTTGGTTCCTCGCCACCGGGGACCAACAACACAGGGCGGGAAGGGACCTCGGACCAGCCGGCGGTAACCTCTTGTGGGGCTGAGCGGGATGATGAGTGTCGCAGGCCCGATCCCCTCTGCGCTTCGGCCCCAGGGACAAAGAAAGAACACCGAGCCAGGAGAGCAGTCAAAGCCGGAACTCTGTTTATTACAGCAAGCAGGGATTTTTATAAGGTACCAGAGGTGGGGGAGCTCTTATCCAATAGGGAGTTGACACACTGCTACCCGGGAGGAGGGGTGAGGACAGGGCAGGCGGGAAAAAAGTGCAGAGTCACCGTACCCCGGAAGTTAGTTCTTTTAAGTTTTGAGTTCTCCGCTTAGGTTTCGGTTTCCCAGAATCAGCCCGAAGCAAGTTTAAAATGGCTGAGGTACTTTCCCAAAATGGCTGGCGGCCCGGGCGTAGCCCAACATCTCCCCCTTTTGTTTTTGTAAACCAGGGTGTGACCTCTGTCTTAGGTTGCCTTTATTTAAAGGTCTTACCCGTCGTTGAGTATCACACAGCCAGGTTTAAAAAGGATACGGCCCCTGTCTTAGGTTGCCCTTGCTTTGAGGGTCTTACCCGTCATTGAGTACCGTATAGCCGGATGGGCAGTTAGGCGTGTGGCCCCTGTCTTAGGTTGCCTTTTACATCAAGGTCTTACACGTCTTTGGGCACCACACTGCCAGGGGGAGGAGGGGGTGTACATTATTGATCGTACACATCTGTTTCTGGCATCACCAACCTTTGGTAATGAACTTGAACATCCATTAATTGAATTGATTCTAATCTTTTTTGTATAAACTGAATTAATTTGTTAAGTATGCAGGGTAGCAGTAGGGAAGAAGCCCATTGAAACCCATTATTTTGGAGGTTCCGTCGTCTTTTTTCCAAGTCTTCCTGAAGTTTTTTGATTTTGTTTTGGACGATGCCTGAGCGATTAGCATAGAAGCAGCATTCCTCCTGCAAGAACAAACAAAGGCCTCCCTTTTAAAAGATCTAACCGTCTTCTATTTTGTAGTACGACCCCGGCCAACGAGTCCAATTGGGATTGGAGATACAGGATAGTGTTGGCAATTGTTTGTATATCGTCCGGGTTTGATCCTGGGGACCACCTCCATCAGACATCCCAAGGGGTGCCACCTCATCCCAGCACATGTCGTCCCCTGATTTTATTCCCTGAGAGGCATAGCTGGTAGGTGGAATAACAAGCTGTATGTACAGTAGAGTGGAATTCATGGCTTTT
>NW_007733496.1:108580-108968 GCF_000696425.1 Galeopterus variegatus
GTAATAGGAATAACGGGGTTGGCATGGTGGTTTCTTTCAGCCATTTGTTGGCACTCCTCTTAGTACAGGGCACTGCACTTAATGTATTGACTCCCAGGCAAAACAGCACGTGCCAAGGACCTCCAGTCTGCCGCCATACAGGGAAGGTGGGCTAAACCCTGGAGGATGGTCTCTGTCCAGGGGGCATTGGGCCCATCCTCCATGACTGCCTTTTTTAATTCTTTAAGATCGCCGGGTTCCCAAGGGTACCAGGGGGAGGGACGATTCCCTCCCGGGAACAGGAAACAAACTACAGACAGCTGAATCTGAGGGAGGAGGGAGGTACACAGGTGGAGGTGCCGGGGATGAAGGGGAACAAAAGGGATTGGTTGAGGGAGGCTTAGAAGGT
>NW_007733496.1:110953-139760 GCF_000696425.1 Galeopterus variegatus
AGTTTAAAATGGCTGAGGTACTTTCCCAAAATGGCTGGCGGCCCAGGCGTAGCCCAACAAGAGAGGCCTGAATCTTCCACCCACAGGCACTGAGGCAGCCATGCCAAATTGGCAGTCTTGGCAGGATCTTAGCCAGACTATAGTGTAAAATGAGAGGACCATGAAATCCCTTGCCACAATGACTAAACACCAAAAAAAAAAAAAAAAAGAAAGATACCAGAAATATGAAAAATCAATAAAGTACACCACCAAAGGGTAATAACTCTCAAGTCTAGATCCTATAGAACAAGAAGCCCTTGAAATAACTGACAAGGAATTTTGAGTGACAATTCTAAGGAAACTTAATGAGATACAAGAAAACTCAGCTAGACAACACAAGGAAATGAGGAAAAGTATACAGGACTTGAAAGAAGAAATGTACAAGGAAATCACTGCCCTGAAAATGAATGTAGCAGAGCTTGCCAAACTGAAAAATTCATTCAAAGAAATAAAAAAACACAGCAGAGAATTTAACCACCAGGCTTGCAGAAGCAGAAGAACTTCTGACCTTGAAGATGGGTTGTTTGAAATAACACCAGCAGACAAAAAAAAAAGAAAGAAAAGAAAAAGAAAAAGAAAAATTAATTAAAAACATTGTAGAAAATCTAAGAGAGATATCAGACAACCTTAAGCACCCAAATATCTGAGTCATGTGTATTTCAGAAGGGGAGGAAAAAGGATATTGCATTGAAAACATATTCAACAAAATAGTGGCAGAAAACTTCAGGAAGCTCAACATTCACAAACGTATTAAACCAGAAAAGATCTTCTCCAAGACATGTTATAGGCAAGCTGGCAAAACTCAAAGAGAGATAATCTTAAAAGCTGAAAGAGAGAAGCATCAAGTCACCTATAAAGGAGCCCCAATCAGACTAACATCAGACTTTTTTTCACAAACCCTAAAAGCCAGAAAGGAATGGGATGATATATTCAAAATACTAAAAGACAGAGATTGCCACCCAAGAATCCTTTACCCTGCAAGGCTATCCTTCTGAAATGAAGGGCAAGTAGTGTATTTCTCAGACAAGCAGAAACTGCAGGAGTTCACTATCACATGACCACTGGTACCTGAAAAGTAACTACCACTGGTATAAAAACTCAAGGAAAATCATAACCCACTAGTAAAATAAAAATGCTAACAATTAAGAGAAAATAAAAGTTTATCTATCACCCAAGAAACCAACAAATACAGAAGAAAAACAGTAAATCAGAAAGAAAGGAACAAAAGACATTTAAGACATCCAAACAAAAATGAATAAAATGCTCGAAATAAATCAACACTTTTCAATAACAACTCTTAATGTAAAAGGATTAAATTCCCCACTCAAAGGACACAGACTGGCTGACTGGATTAAAAAGGTGGACCAAACTATATGCTGCCTTCAAGAGACTCACCTCCCCTATATTGATACACATAGACTAAGACTGAAAGGATGGGAAAAGATACACCATGCAAATAGAAATGAAAAATGAGCCAGAATAGCTATTGTTATATCTAATAAAATAGACTTTAACCTAAAAACCATGAAAAGAGATAAAGAAGGCCACTACATAATGTTAAAAGGATTGATCCATCAAGAAGACATAACAAATATAAATATTTATGCACCCAATGTCAGATCAGCCAGATTTATTAAGCAAACTCCATTAGACCTAAAGAAGGAGATAGACATTAATGCCATAATAGCAGCGGACCTGAACACCCACTATCAATATTGGACAGATCATCTAGGCAAAGAATCAGCAAAGAAACACAAGATCTAAACAACACTCTAGACCAATTGTACTTGGCAGATATCTACAGAACATTCCATCCAACAACCTCAGAATATTCATTCTTCTCATCAGCACATGGATCATTCTCCAGGATAGATCATATGTTAGTTCACAAATCAAGTCTCAACAAATTCAAAAAAATTGGAATTATCCCATGTATTTTTTCAGACCACAATGGATTAAAATTAGAAATTGGTAACAAATGAAATTCTGGAAACTATACAAACACATGGAAATTAAACAGCATTCTACTTAATGATATACGGGTCCAAGAAGAAATCAAACAGGAAATTACAAACACATGGAAATTAAACAGCATTCTATTTAATGACATATGGGTCCAAAAATAAAGCAAACAGGAAATCAAAAAGATTATTGAAACTAATGAAAACAGTGATACATCATAACAAAACCTGTGGGACAGGGCAGAAGCAGTACTAAGGGGGAAATTTATTGCATTAAATGCTTATTTCAGAAGAATGGAAATATGGCAAGTAAACAAACTAACACTTCACCTTAAAAAACTAGGAAAACAAGAACAATCCAAACCCAAAGTTAGCAGTTGGAAAGAAATCATTAAGATCAGAGCAAACTTAATGAAATTTGCCAGAGACTAGCTCCACAGGGTTCGTTGGACCTGAATAGGTGGTGTGGATTCAGTAAAAAAAAGAAAGACATGGACCATAGATGTCTAGTGCAAGTGTGGACAGCAACCACGTGAATATTGTTTTATTTATATATTTTTTTTACTTAATCCTCTACATAATGATTTATGTTTAATCAAAATTTTTTTTAATTTCATGTCTATTGAAGAAGATAGGTCAAAATGTTCCAAAGCACTCATGGTCTGACAAAAACATCTACTCATGCATCAGTAGTTCATCCCAAAGACTGTGGCTTGTGGCCAGAAAACTAAACAATAGCAACATGCTTGGCTTTAAAACATCAGACTTTTGGTCTGAATCATAAACCTTAACCTTCTTAGCTTACAATTTAACCCCTTTTTAGTCTTACTTATACTTACTACTCTTAATTTTAATAACATTGATTAGTTATGGTTAACAATTTAATATTGCTTATACTCTTTATTGAACATCTTAATTTATAATCAAAATCATAATGTTTATAACGTGAATATTATAAAATTTAACTGTAAATCTCTATTAAATTTCTATGTTATTGTTACAAATGTTGTGTTACAAACTGATTTAACAAAACCTATTTATATCAAAATTTGTTTCTGTTTCCATTCTATTTAAATTATTTATTTTATAACAAGAACTTTTATTTCCATGCCAATAGGCTCCAGGAACAGTACAGGGGACAAACTGAAAAGTTAAATGATCCTACTCAAACTAACAAAAACACACTATATCATTCTTATTATTACTAGGGAAACAACATGTTTTTCATAAATCAAGTGAAACTGTGGGAATGGGGGAAAACAAAGAAATCTGTAACTGGTTATGATCAAATAGTTGTAAACATCAGTGCATTCAGACTCACCAACTCACTGGGGGATGTGGATAAAATTCCAACATAAAAATTTCATTCCACACATACAAGAGCATGACCACAGCCACAATGGGTCAATGCATACATCACTAATAGGAAAAAACAATAACAAAATTAAATCGAGCCAACCCATACCAGGAACACGCATCAAAAACACCTTTAGTACTGACAATGCCTTTTAAATAAGCCAGTTAATTTTGATATATTATTAACATGTCCTTTGAGAAACCCCAGGTTCCTCGGAAACTCCCAAAGCCATACTAAGCCAAAAGGTGAGTCCTTCTAACTCCAGGAAGCCTTGTCAAGTAGCCAAAGGTGAACAAACAGGAAATTACAGAGAGCCATGCCAAACATGTGGGATCCCCCTGTGGCCTAGCTGAACAAGGGGTGTTGCTCTCAGGCTCCCAACTGTTCCCTATAGCAGGATGGCTCTTGACAGAAATTGAAACTCAAAGAATGATACAAAAGATAAATGAATTAAAAAGTTGGTTTTTTTTTAAAGATAAATAAAATTGACAAACCATTAGCATAGCTAACTAAAAAAAGAAGAGAGAAGACTGAAATAACAAAAATTAGAAATGAAAAGGTGATATTACAACTGATACCTCAGAAATACTGTTGGGTCCGCCTCTGGCAGCCAACCCGTACAGCACTAGACTCATTCCTTCTGGTGAGTGAACGAACGGCCGAGATTACTCTTTCCCTCCAGTCCCCTTTGAAAAGAGATGGAGGAAAAGAGCTGTGAAGAGAGGTGAGCACACCGCCAGCCCCCCAGCCCAGTTAAAGGACACTCAGATGCGGTGGGGGTTCTGTTGAGGCAGTTCCATTTATTATCACACAAGCACTTGCTTTTATAGGCTGATAGGGAGGGGAGGTTTTTTACATAATTTTATCAGCTTAAAGGTCAAGAGAGCATGCATCCTGTCTCAATGCCTAGCTATTGCAACCTCGAGCGCAGAAGCACGTATTTGGGCAATAAGGGCTTAGGCAAGGTTCCCGCAGACACCCCCGCCCTACTTCCTCCCAGCACCATCTTAGGCTGCCACATTAATACACCCTTGTGGGCCCATAATGGTACCGCTTGTAATGTCACTTAAGGTGGCGTTAGTTTTTAAGGCCTGACAAAATACAAGAAATCATTACTGACTACTATAAACAACTATGTGCCAACAAATTTGAAAATCTGGAGGAAATGGATAAATTTCTAGGCACACACAAACTACCAAAACTGAGCCAAGAAGATGTAGAAAATCTGAACAGACCAATAGCAATAAAAGAGATTGAAGCTGTTATCAGAAGCCTCCCAACAAAGAAAAGCCCAGGACCAGAAGGGCTCACAGCAGAATTCTACCAAACATTCAAAGTGTAATTGACACCAGTTCTCTACAAACTATTCCAAAAGATTGAAATAGAGGCAATTCTCCCAAACTCATTCTATGAGGCAAATATCTACCCTGATACCAAAACCAGATAAAGATACTACAAAAAAAGAAAACTACAGGCCAATATTCTTGATGAATATAGATGCAAAAATCCTCAGTGTAATACTAGCTAACTGAATACAGCAACAAATATGCAAAATTATACACCATGATCAAGTGGGATTCAACCCAGGGATGCAAGATTGGTTCAACATACACAAATCAATAAATTTGATACACCATATCAATAAAATAAACACAAGGAACATATGATCATCTCTATAGATGCTGTAAAAGCATTTGAAAAAATTCAACACTCATTCATGATAAACACTCTCTACAAGTTAGGTATGGATGGAAAGTGTCTCAACATAATTAAAGCCATATTTGACAAACCCACTGCCAATATACCTGAATGTGGAAAAGCTGTAAGCATTTCCCTTTAAACAGGAACTAGAAAAGTATGCCCACTCTCACCACTCCTATTCAACACAGAGTTGGAAGTACTAGCCAGAGCAATCAGAGAAGGAAATAAAGAGCATCCAGATTGGAAAAGATGAAGTAAATCTGTCCCTGTTTGCAGATGACATGATCCTATATATCGAACAGCCTAAAACCTCACAAAAGAAACTGTTGGAGTTGATAAATGATTTTAGCAAATTTGCAGTTTACAAAATCAATACACAAAAATCAGTAGTGTTTCTATTCTCTATAGTGAACATGCAGAAAGAGGAATCAAGAAAGCTAGCCCATTTACAATAGCCACCAAAAAAAAAAAAAAAAAAATACTAAGGAATGGAGTTAACCAAGGATGTGAAAAATCTCTACAATGAGAACTACAAAGCACTGTTGAAAAATTAAAGAGGACACAAGAAGATGGAAAGATTTTCCATGCTCTTGGATTGGAAGAATCTACATTGTGAAAATGTACATACTACCCATAGTGATATATAAATTCAATGCAATCCCCATCAAAATTCCAATGACATTTTCCTCAGATATGGAAAAAAAAAATAAGAAAAGACCACACATAGCCTAAGCAATCCTGAGCAAGAGAAATAAAGCTGGAGGCATAACACTACCTAACTTTAAACTATACTACAAAGCTATAATAACCAAAACAGCATGGTAATGGCATAAAAAAAGACACACAGATAAATGGAATAAAACAGGTAATCCAGAAATCAACCCCCACACCTACAGCCATCTGATCTTTGACAAAGGCACCAAGCCTATACACTGGGGAAGAGATTGCCCCTCAGCAAATGGTGCTGAGATGACTGGGATATCCATATGCAGGAGAATGAAACTAGAACTGTACCTCTCACCATATACCAAAATCAACTGAAAATGGACTAAGGAATTAAATTTACACCCTGAAACATAAAACTTCTTAAAGTAAATGTAGGAGAAACACTTCAGGAAGTGGGACTGGACTCAGACTTCATGAATAAGATCCCCAAAGCATGGGCAACCAAAGGAAAAATAAACAAATGGGATTATATCAAACTAAAAAGCTTCTGCACAGCAAAAGAAACAATTACTAGAGTTAAAAGACAACCAACAAAGTGGGAGAAAATTTTTCCAAAATATACATGTCAAAGAACTAATATACTGAATATACAAGGAACTGAAACAACTTTACAACAACAACAGCAACAAAACCACAAGAAACCAATTAATAAATGGGCAAAGGAGCCAAATAGGAATTTCTCAAAGGAAGATATATGAACAGACATCAGACACATGAAAAAAAGCTCAACATCACTCAGCATTTGGTAAATGCAAATCAAAACCACACTGAGATGCCATCTCACCCCAGTTAGGATTGCTAATATTCAAAAGACTATGAATGATAAATGCTGGTGAGGTTTTGGAGCAAAAGGAACCTTAAACACTCTTGGTGGTACTTCAGAATGGTGCAGCCTCTATGGAAAATGGTATGGCGTTTCCTCAAACAATTGCAGATAGATCTACCATATGACTCAGCTATCCCACTGCTGGCAATATACCCAGAGGAGTGGAAATCATCAAGTCGAAGGTATACCTGTTCCCCAATGTTCATTGCAGCACTCTTTACAATAGCTAAGAGCTGGAATCAGCCCAAATGTCCATCATCAGATGAGTCGATATGGAAAATGTGGTATTTCTACACAACGGAATACTACTCTGCTATAAAATAGAATGAAATACTGTCATTTGCAATAACATGGATGGACCTAGAGAGAATTGTATTAAGTAAAACGAGTCAGGCACAAAAAGAGAAATACCACATGTTCTCACTTATTTGTGGGAGCTAAATTGAGTAAATAAATACACAATTAAACTGGGGGGGTGGGAGGAAAGAAGACACAACAATGACAATTACTTGAAGTTGTTACAACAACCAAACAGATACGAGATTGTTGGGAGGGTGGAGGGAGAGGGAGGGGGGGGCAGGTTTTGGTAATGGACCACAATAATCAACCACATTGTATATTGTTAAAATAAAATTAAATTAAAAAATAAGAAAAATAAAGACTTTATGTTATCAAATATATATATATATATATATATATTTATATCAGAAATAAAATTATTTTTTAAAGAAAAAAAAGTTTCTCTTAAATGATCATGTTTTTTAATTAGTTAAAAAATCCACAAGTTATTTTGAGTTATTGCTAAAAGGAGACACTTTCATCATAAATTCTTTTTTTCTTTGTATAGATATGTCATGAGAGACTTTTTCATAAGAAAAGATGAACAGATAGATAAATTAGTTATATTAAATAGACAAATTGAAATAAATGAAACTTTCTGCAATTCTTTGTAGTACTATTAAATTGAATTTCACAAAAGACAAAATATCTTGATATCTTCTCTCTCTTCTCTCTCTCTCTCTCTATATATATATAACTTTCTATCTCTATAAATGTATACATCCATAAATATGGATATGAATATAGATATAGATACACAGGAGGACAAAGAGAGGTAGATAGACATCTATTTATCTATTTATCTACTTTGATGAAAATTCAGTTAAGTTCTTCTTCATATTAAGGAAATTTGAGGGGTACTGGAAAGGTTCTTGATTTAAAAGGATTTAGAATTTAGTCATTAGAAACATTCACTTTATTTCTGAGAAGTGTATTGGAAATCTTTATTAAGATTTAACACATGACAACTAATTACACTGGTTTATGTTTGTATTTAAATTAAAGGCATGTATTTAACATGATTTATTTAGAGCAGGTTGGAAAAATAACAGTACTACATTGCCAATGTAGTATTTTAATAAATATTTTATCTTACCATGTGCTTTAAATACATTTATCACAAAACTTTGGAAAGACCTTTAGTTTATAAAAAATATTTTGCCATATAACACAGTTATGAAAACTAATTTTTAAAAAATGCAATCAGAAAAAAAATACATTTTATGGAAATGTATTAATAGCTAATTAGATCATGTTTAATAAAATATAAACCACAGAAAAATAAATTATAGTGTGAAACTTATTGAACTATATTAATCAAATAAGCAAATTCAGGATTAAATCAACCTGGATTTAAATAACAAATCTTTTTTTTATAATAATTTATGAAAGAAGATAATTAATCAACTTTTACCCCCATTATTATTTTCTGGACATACAATGTAATATGTAGAAAAAAACTACAAGGTATAAATGAGGTAAGGATTATGACCAACAGCTTTAAATTCTTTTGTATATGTGCATGCGTGCGGGTATGTATGTGGGTTTGGAATTATATGCATTGATTTGAAGAATAAATAAAGAGGGAACAAATATAATTATATACTCTGTGTGCACATACAAATATTATTGTGTGTATGTGTGTATGTTTGTGGGTGTATAGCTATCTAAGAAATTGAATCAAACTGAAACAAAAATTTAAAAGTGAATATAAGAGAAATTTTGAAAATCTATTTGTGTCTGAAAGCATATATATATGCATTATAATGTACAGTATGTATTTGGTTTTAACACTTGTTTGAGGATACTGAATTATATTTTGTAAATATTTTTTCTTAGAACATTGAAGACATTTTCCCACCAAACTCCCCCTTTTGAAATACTTTATCATAGTTTAGGGATTTCTCCAGGCCCCCATTGATCAAATACAAATAAATATTTTAAAATTACCTTGTCATAATTATGCTAAGTGAACAGGCACAGAGAGATAAATATTACATGACCTTACTTTCTAAGATAAGTAGAACATAGAGAAATAGAGAGTAGAATGATGGTTACCTGGAGCTGGGGAGAGTGGGAGGGAAAGGATGGGCAGCTGTTGGTCAAAACATACAAAGTTTCATTTAGACAGAATGAATAAGTTGTTAAGATCTATTATACAGAAGGATGACTCTAGTCAATAATAATCTATTATATATTTCAAAATTACTAAGAGAGTATATTTCAAATGTCTCACCACAAAAATAGTGAGGTGCTGTATATGCTAATCAGGTTGATTTAATCATTCCACATTATAAATACATATCAAAACACTACATTGTGGCTCATTAATATGTACAAGTATGATTTGTCAATTAAAATAATATTAATTAAAATTAACCGGTTATTAATTTTTTTACATTCATTACTACAAATGTATTGATTAGATGATTTTCAGATATAATTTTCATTTTTAATTATCTGCCTTTAAAAACTTCCTAGTTTTACATTGTTAAGTTGTATTTATGTATATTATTGCCAAATATAGTTCTAAATGTTTAAAAGTCTATAATTTCATAATTACAATTCTTTGTACTTGCCCGCTGGTCTCATCTTTTCACTTTGGATACACATGGCAGGATTTTTGTGTGCATTCAATTGAAGTATGTAGAAAATGAACTGCTGTCAACAGTATCAAAATATATTACTCTTTACATATTTCACTAAATTCACAAAGCCACAAGCACTTGATAAATGACATTTGTCACTATAAATTCTTTTAATAAATTATACAATGTTAATAAAAATGATAGAGAAGTGGAAAAGCAAGATATTTCTAGGAGCATAGAAAATTATTATCTATAGTAAATTTATAATCTATTATTTTTACAATTTTTGTTTAGTTAGTTCTACAAAAGTACTAAACTTTCAAAATGTCAAATTGTGTTAGCAAACCTCAAAGTCCATTTATTTAGTTGCTATTTTCTGAGTCTTTCTTTTTCTCCGTGTGTAAAAGTTTCAACTTTTCCTGAAGTTCAAAAAAAGATGTAGTGTTGTTGACAGAGAATGACTTTCTCTTTTCTTCTTAAGGTTTTCGTGAGTATGATCTTATACTCATTTAGAGTATTATAGTGTCCAGCTATTCAACAAATAAGCATTCCCCCTAACAACTAAGAAAGGTCTTACTGCATACATTTGTCCAATGTAATTCTACAATCCTGGGTGGGATTTCTAGTAACATACTTAGTAAGGGGCTGATTTTGTTGTCATATGCCCTTTCTTTCTTTATTCTTTGTGATCTCCTTCTTGGAATTTCATATGTTGCGTGGTGCTCCAGTACTTCCTTTTTTCAATTAAAAATATGAGGACCAAGAGTTCATGATGGCTGACTAGAGGTGAGCACCCAGCCTTTGCCTCAAAGAAAGGCCAAACAACAAACAGATAATGACACATCACATAGAGTGCCTGAGAGAGAACACTGGAATTCAGCCAAGAAGTGGAGAAGACCCCCTGAAGCACAGAGACTATGCGGTAACAACATAGAAAGGAAAGTGAAGTGCCTGGGATGACAGCACAGAAAGAGAAAGTAAGTGCCTGGCTGGATGGCTGGCTGGGATCATTTGGGAGCTAGGAGAGTCTCCTTAACATGGAAAAAGAGGTGAGTGGAAGACACTACTGGTCTATTTTCTCACTATGGATGCCTGTAATTCTAGACACAGGAGAGGCTTCCAGCCCTTGCGGGCTGTGGGCCCAGAATTTGGAGTTTTCCTGGAGACAATGCAGCTGCATTGTTCCAAGGAAAAAATCAACACTGGACAGCCCCTACTCTCCAGCTGAATGAGTCATCTTTTTGGAATCAGAACCAACACCATAGTGCATCCTGCCCTCAGGGCCCAATAGCCACAGCATCTTTATATATCTGGGACCCTGTCACCTCCCACCACACCCACCCAGAGAACTATATCATCACCCTCTCCTACAGAGCATTTGAAAGCCTCTCACATATGGTACCAGCAACCCTAGCCATGGCCACTCATTTCAGTGCAGTAGTCACTGAGTGCACCACCTCCTCTCCCAGGTGTGGAAAGTACTAACACTAATAAAACAAATGTATTTCACAGGACCTAACTTTTTAAAATTACACATAGAAATGTTAAGCTTGCAAAAGACAGGAAACTTTCCCCAGGCTAAAATCCTGTTGTAGATAAAAAATTGTAACACAGCAAAATTGCTGGCTCAAAGGACTGATGTCCTTGGTACAGGATAACCTACTAATTGATATGCTGAGAAAGTTGCTTGATTGCTGTGTAAATATACTGAAGAAGTTGCTGTAGGAAAAGAAAATGTTTGCTAAGAACAAGCTTTTGTTGGTGGATCAACTTAACCTTCTGCAAATTGCATTATGGAATGTCACCTTTTTTATTTCACTGATGTTACTAGTTTCCATTGTTAAAACTATACTTAGCCATAACTCTGCCCATGTCCTTGTATTCTTTGTAATGATTAAATCAACTGAATTTTCTTATGAAACTTCCCTGTCTTTACAATAAAAGGGAGAAGCTAACTTTGAATCGGGGATGTCACATTTAGATTTCTCCTCCTAATGGGGAAATTATTGAAGTGCAGTCATTCTGGGCTTCTCAATGCATTCATAGTACTTTGAGTAATTGAGTAATTCATTATTACATTTCCTTTACATGGGGCAAGTGTAACACCCAGGGTCCTAAGATCCTGCCTGACCCTTAGAAACCCCAGCCACACCATCAGAGGAGCAGCCAAACACCCCAGGGTCCCTCTTGGGGGCCTGAGATCATGCTCGTTGCCCAAGCAGCCCTATGCAGCATCAATCACTCCAGAGGAGGAGCAACTAAGTGCCACAGATCCTCTCCTGAGGGCCTACGTTTATACCTGAGAACCTAGAGACCCTATTCATTTCAGTAAAGGAGACTCCAAGAGTCCCAACACCTCTCTCAGGGTCTCGATGTTCTGCACACCCCCATCTCACCTTTACAACCTTGCTTACTCCAGCTGAGGAGCTGCTGAATTCCTGAGTGATCCTCTCAGTAGTCCAATGTTTTGCCCAACTCTTTGCCCCCTGGCAAATCCCAACTCAGCAGAAGATCAGCCAAACTTCTGAGCATAAATCCGAATGGAGTCTGGCCTCTCTAGGGCCTTCTACGCCCCTAGTGACCCGACATTCCTGGATAAACAAGCTTCTGAAATTCTATGCACACTCCTCCAGGGCCCAAGAACTGGCCCAGCTATTTGTCCCCACCATTGGAAAAGCTGTGTCACAGCCTCCACAGACACTCATGGCTTAAACCTCTGAGTCTCTTGCAGACATCTTCAATGTTGAATAAAGTCAAATGAATGACACAAGGTGTACACTACTGTGCCAATACATAACCAAAGCCAAAACACCCTACCCAAATAAAACTATAGAACACACTTTGAAACAAAAGTATTTCCCTACAGAAGTTACTCCATAAAATGACTGCCTCACTATATGCAAAGACATCAACATAAGTTCACAAAAAACAAGAAAAAGCAAAGAAACACAGCATCCCCAAAGAAACACAGTATTTCTTCAATAACAGAACTCAAAGAGAAGGAAATCCATCGAAATATTGCAAAAGGAATTTAAAATGATAATCTCAAGGAGACGCAGTGAGATAAAAGAGAATACATATAGATAATTCAGTGAAATCAGAAAATCAGTTTTTGATCTGAATTAGAAACTCAACAAAGAGACAGACCTCATTAAAAGAAAATCAAACAAAAATCTCAAAACTGAAGAATGCATTGAATGGAAAAAAAAAAAAAATACAACCTACAGCTTCAACCACAGAATAGAACAAGCAAAAGGAATAATTTCTGAACTTGAAGACAGGTCTTTTGAAATAAGCCAATCATATAAACAAACAAACATAGAAATAAACAAACAAAATAAGTAAAGCTTACAAGAACCATGGACAACTGTAAGCAAACAAAATTCAAATCATGAGCATTCCTGGAGGAGAAAAGAAGGAAAAAGTATCCAAAAACTTACTTAATAAAATAATATCTGAAAATTTCCCCAGTCTGCTAAGAGATATTGACATATAGACACAAGAAGCTCAAAGGTTCCCAAAAAGATTCAGCCAAAAATTATTCTCTCTGAGAAACATTATGATCAAGTTATCACAATTCAAAGACAAAGAGTGAATTTTAAGAACAATGAGAGAAAAGTGTCAAGTGTCGTATCTAAGAATCTCCATTAGACCAACATCAAATTTCTCAGCAGAAACCTTACAGGCCAAGAGAGAATGAGATGATATATTCAAAATGCTAAAAGAAAATAAACTGCCAGCCAAGAATACTATACATAGCAAAACTATGCTTCAGAAAAAAAGGGGAAATAGTGTCTTCCACAAACAAACATAAACAGAGAATTCGTCATCATAGACTAGCCTTATAAGAAATCCTTAAAGGAGTCCTATATCAAATAATGAAAGGACAATATCCACCATCATTAAAATACACAAAAGAATAAATCTGACTGTTAAAGCAGATATGCAAATGAGAAAGAAATAGGAATCTTATAACTACAGAAAACTATAAACCAAAAAGATAAACAAGAAAAGAGAAAGGAATTCAACATATACAAAACAACCAGTAAACACAAAACAAAAAACAGCAACATGAGGGGATTAAGTCCACACTTTTCAATAACAACTTTGAATGTAAACAGATTAAATTCACCATCTGAAAGACATAGACTGTTTGAATGGATCCCCCCCCCCAAAAAAAAAACCAACTATATGCTGCTTACAAGAAACTCACTTAGTGTATAAAGACACAGACTAAAAGTAAGGGAATGGAAACCAAAAATAAGCAGAAGTAGTTATACCTATATCAGATAAAATAGACTACTAATCAAAAAATAGATAAAGTAGTTAATTATATGGGATAAAGAGATTAATTCAGCAAGAAAATATAACAATTATAGATACTTATGCATACAACACTGGAGCACCCTGATAAATAAAGCAACTATTTTTAGAGCTAAAAGAACAATAGATCCCAAATACAATAATAGTTGAAGACTTCAGTGTTCCAATCTCAGTATCTGACAGATTATTAAGCATGAAAATAAACAATGAATTATGGGAATGAAATGGCACTATTGACCAAATGAACCTAATATTTCTATATGTTCTATACCTAAATGTTCATTTATAGAACATTTCATACAACAACTCCAGAAGATAAGCATTCTTCTCCTTAGTACATAAAATATTCATATGGATAGACAACATAATAAGCCTCAGCAAATTAAAATATAAAATAAAATCATATCAAGTAATTTTTTAGGCCACAATGGAATAAAACTAGAAATAGATAACCAGAGGAACATTTGGAACTGCAGAAATTAAATAACATGCTTCTCAACTACCAATGGGTAATAGAGGAAACTAAAATAGAAAAAAAATATCCTTGAAAGAAATGAAAATAGAAATACAACCTATCAAAATCCATGAAACTCTGCAAAGGCAGCACTAAGAGAAACGTTTATAGCAATGAATTCCTACATCAAAATTCATATCCCAAATTTAGTAGACATAAAGAAATAATAAAGATCACAAAAGTACTAAATGAAAATAAAGACCACAAGAAGATACAGAGGATCAAGAAAATGAAAAGTTGTTTTTCTGAAGAGATAAGTAAAATTGATCAACCATTAGCTAGACTAAGGAAGAAAAAAAATAGAAAGGACCAAATAAAGAAAATCATAAATAAAATGGAAGACATTGCAACTGATACCACAGAAATACAAAGAATTATGAGAGACCAATATAAATAACTATATGCCAAAAAATTGGAAAACCTAGAGATAATAGATAAATTTCTGAACACATACAACTTACCAAGACTGAACCAAGAAGAAAAAGAAAACCTGAACTGATCAACATTAAGTAGTAAGATTGAATCAGTAATCAGCAGTCTCCAACAAAGAAAAACTTAGGACTGGATGGCTTCACTGCTGAATTCTACCAAAATATTAAGGAAGAATTAACACCAACTCTACTAATACTATTCCAGAATATTAAAGTAGAGGATGTTCTTCCAAACTCATTCTGATGCCAGCACCACCCTGATACCAAAGTCAGACAAACATACAACAAAAAAGGAAAACTATAAGCCAATATCCCTGATGAACATAGATGCACAAATTTTTAACAAAATATAGTAAACCCAATTCAACAGCACACCAAAACTCTTATACACCATGATTGAGTGAGATTTGTCCCATGGATACAAGGATGGTTCAACATATGCAAATCAATATATGTAGTACACCACATCAACAAAATGAAGGACAAAAATTATGTGATCATCTCAATAGATGCAGAAAAAACATTTCATAAAATTCAACATGGCTTCATAATAAAAACTCCCAACTAATTAAATATGGAAGGAAAGTATCTCAACACAATAAAGGCCATCTGTGACAAACCTACATCTAACTGTCCCTGTTTGAAGACCACATAATCTTATATGGAGAAAAACCTAATGATTCCACTAAAAATTTCTTACAACCAATGAAGAACTTCAGTTATGTTGCAAAACACAAAATCAACATACAAAAATCAGTAATGTTTCTATACACCAGCAACAAACTAGCTGAAAAAGAAACCAGGAGAGCAAAAGCAATCCCATTTAGCACAGTTATCAAAAGAAAAAAAAAAAAAACCTAAGAATAAATTTAACCATGTAGGTAAAAGGTTAAAAAGCTCTACAAAGTAAACTACAAAACACTGATGAAAGAAATTAAAGAAGGCACACAAAGAATGGAAAGACATACCATTTTGATTAATTGAAAGAATTAACATTGTCAAAATGACCATACTACCCAAGGTGATCTACAACAGATTCAATGTAATTTCTATCAAAATATCAGTGACATTCTTCACAGAAATACAAAATAATCTAAAATTTATATGGAATCACTGAATGTCCAGAATAGCCAAGAAATCTTGAGCAAAAAGAACAAAGCTTGAGGTATCACATTACCTAACTTCAAAATATACTACAAAGCTCCAATAATTACAACAGCATGGTACTGTCATAAAATCAGACACTTGAACCAATGAAATAGAATACAGAGACAAGAAATAAATCCTCATGTATATCTTTTTGACATACCTGCCAGGAACATTCACTGCATAAGTGAAAGCCTCTTCAGTAAATGATGCTGTGAAGACTGGATATGCATATGCAGAAGAATGAAAGTAGACACCTATCTTTCACCATATACAAAAATCAACTCTAAAATAGATTAAGAACTTAAATGTGAGACCTGAAACTCTGCAACTACTAAGAAAAAAAAAAATAGGGAGAATGCTTCAAGACATTGGTCTGGGCAAAGATTTTAGGGAGAAGACTTCAAAATCACAAACAACAAAAGCAAAAATAAACAAATGGTACTACATTAAACCAAAAAGCTTCTGCCCAGCAAAGGATACCATCATAGAGTAAAGAGGCATCTTGCAAAGTATTCATCTGACAAGGGATAAATAATCAGAATATACATTCAACTCAAACAACTCAACAGCAAAAATCAACCAAGCAAATAAAACCAGAATATCTGTTTAAAAAGTACACAAATGACCTAAATAAACATTTCTCAAAAGAAGACATACAAATGGCCAAACACATGAAAAAAAACTCAACATCACTAATCAAAAGAGCAATGTAAATCAAAACAACAATGAGATATGATCTCACTTCAGTTAAAATGGCTATTATCAACAAAACAAAAAATAATGAATGCTGGTATGAATGTTGGTGGGAATGAGAATTAGTACAGCCATTATGAAGAACACTATGGAATTTCCTCAAAATAATTAAAAATAAAACTACCATATGATCCAGAAATCCCACTGCTGGGTATTTTTCCAAAGGAAAGGAAATTGGTTTACCAAAGAGATACCTGTACCTCCATGTTTATTGCAGCACTGTTCATAATAGCCAAGGTAAGGAATCAACCTAAGTGTCCATCAACAAATGAATGGGTTAAACAGAGGTACATATACACAATGGAATACTATTCAGCCATATAAAAAGAATTAAATTCTGCTATTTGTGGCTACAAGGATGGAAATGGAGATCATTATGTTAAATGAAGAAAGCCAGCCACAGAAAGACAAACATGACATGTTTTCACTCATATGGGGAGTTTAAAAAGTTGAGCTCACAGAAGTAGAGATTAGAAAGGTGGTTACTAGAGGCTGGGAAGAGTAGGCGGGAGGGTGGGATAGGGAAAGTTTGGCCAACAGATGCAAACTTACAGCTAGATAGGAATAATAAGTTCTAGTGTTCTGTATTAGTGCAAGGTGTCTCTAATTAACAACAAATTATTGTATATTTCAAATGGCTAGAAGAGAGGAGTTCAAGTGATCTCAAAACAAAGAAATGATAAATGTGATGATGGACATGCTTACTACCCTGATTTGAACATCATGCACTATATACATACATACAGAAATATTACTCTGTACCCCATAAGTATGTACAATAAATACATTTTTAAAATATGAGGCCCACCAATAGGTATAGGGGAAAATTAGAAAACTCCCAAGAATGTGATCATATCTAGTGATAGCATGCTCTGCTGAAATCTAGAACTTAACTTTACATTGTAGAAAAGCAAACATTTATCTTGGTTGTAGCCTCCATTTTTTTTTTTTTTTTTTTTACTAACTGTTTTATTTCTTTTCTGAATCAAAATTAATATTGTATGCAGATTTGTATAAATATTACTTTTATATATCTAAAAAAGTGATCAATGCTAGGTATTTAATCATGTAACAACAATGTATATGTGCCTGTATGTCTGTATGGTTGTGTGTGTGTATGTAGATTACACTGGTGAAGAAATGCAACATCATGAAGGACTGAAAATTTCAGCATAGAACCTAGAGTACAATCCTCAAACTCCAAAAACATTAAAATAGTAGTTTAGAAACAAGTGGGCAATTCAGTGGTACAGAACCCAAATGAGTTTGAGTTAGCATATATAGTCATTAATGTATAAAATGGTGGCACAGAGATAGTGAGATAAGTTTGAAGTGTTAGTAAATAATGCTGAGATAAAGTCATTGTTTCGGAAAAATAACAGAAAGTTGAGTCTTATTCCTAAGCCATACGCAGAAAATAATTTTAGATGAATTCAAATTTGAATATAATAAAGTAGAATTTTAGAAAAAAACACAGGATCATTAAAATTTTAACTTTTATGTAAAATAAATACACAATAACAATGTAAAAAGAAATAAAACAGATACTGGAATATGTGATCCGTTAAGATTTGATAACAAATATAAAGGGCAATAACAAATCAGTAAAGCTGAAGTTTTTTAAAGAAATAAACCATACTAGTAGGCAGTTATGTACATGTAATTACATATATAAATAAATAACATATATACACATGTGTGTGTAGCCAAGAAATACATAAAATGGTGAACCTTATGAATAATAGAATTTGTGTCTGTGTTGCTTATTTTTTCTATTTTATTTTCACTATACCGTTACTGTGCATTACAAAATATGGGAGTATTATTCAGTTTAAATTCTATTAAACTGATTCAGTTTTCTCAATGATATAATTATTCTTTTCTAATTCTATGGACATTTTTCAATTGAAAATAGCCATCTTTATTTACTTGAATGATTTCTGTACTTAGAATATTTTTTCTTTAATGTAATGGATTCACATTTTTTGAGAACTGAGATTAGATCTTTCCAAAGTCTCCTTCCATTTTTTTCAATATATCTATTGAAAAAACCATATTTATTGGTTTATATATTTTTGAACTATAATATTTATTTATTTATTTATTTATTTTTATTTTAACTTCTCAATATATGTTGTAGTTGATTTTCATGTCCCTTTACCCATTCATCTTTCCCCCCTCCCTCTCTACCCATCTGATGAGTGGATAAGGAAACTGTGGTATAACTACCCAATGGAGTACTGCTCTGCTTTTATAGAATGAAATACTACAATCTGCAACAACATGGATGGACTTAGAGAAAATTATATTAAATGAAACAAGTCAGGCACAGAAAGAGAAATACCACATGTTCTCACTTAATTGTAGGAGCTAAAAATAAATAAATAAATATACAAACAAAAAAAGGGGCAGGGGAGAAGAAGACACAACAATCACAACAATTCCTTGAACTTATTGGTTTATATTTTTAGAAGGATATCTATACCTGCCAGGTATTAGAATAGAAAATGGATTCTCTCAAGTGTTCCATAAGTCTACGAATATTTAAGTCCAGATAAAAAGGAAAAGTACACTTTTAGGTTTATTATGGTTTCATTTTCAGGTAGAAAATCCACCCATCATGTGAGGGAGAGAGGCAGGTCTTGCGGTGATGACGTAGCAGGAATTATGCTTGCTACTTCTATAAACATCCCAGCCTTTTCTACATTGATAACTAATACTACTATTAGTGCTTCTACAGTAGCAACAAAAATATCATGTATTAAGCACTTACTATATAAAAAAATTATCTTTAGTATATAGTTTAATTCTCCTAACCCAGTGGTTCTCAACATTGCCTAAACATTAGAATCTCCCAGTTAGTTTTTAGAATACCAATGCCTGCTACCCCTCCTAGATAAATAAGAAACTCTGGGAGTAGCATTTTACCAAAAATAAATAAATAAATAAATAAATATGTCTGCTTCTTCTACTACTTAACTATGATTACTATTCCTTTGAATTATGTAATATACTTCAAGACTCTAAGGTCAAGGGAGGATCTTTAAGAGTATAAATGATTTGTCCAAACTATTATCATTTGTAGACACAGATAAGCTCTCTCATTCCTCTTCGACTGACTCTGCTTTTAGACTCTTAACCACTTAGTTGTGTTAGTTTGTATGTTGTAGAGCAGAAATGATTTAGCTCTGTTAGTGTCCACATTCATCATCTGGCCTGATCATCTGTGCTATGATTTATGCTTAGATACCAAATTGAGTTCTTCACTCTTAACTTTCTTAAAAGATTGGAATGGAGAGGTCTTTATTTTGTCTTCTGTGTTCCCCAGCCCCTGTTCCCATGATGGTATGCCTGGACTCAACTCTTACCTTTCCATGAGATATGAGTATTAGTGATATTGAGAATAAAACCATTACTTAATATCTAAAGAAAAGGTGAATTATAGTGCTCACTTATGTAAGGGAGATCTAGCCTGGCAAGGTATGGTTTCATTAAGCAAAGCAAATTCCTGATTTATATTGAATTTTTGAAAAGTATTCCTTTTGTAGTTTTCTTAGTCACAGAGCCAGGGAGACAGGAATGTGAGTTGATGTCAGCCTTGGAAACTGGTTCACTGGCCTGTGTTTTCTGCCAACTGACTGATTTTTGAAAAGTGGGGCTACCACTGGTTGGTTGGCTGCCCAATCAATGAGTATTTGCTAAAGCAAGATGTCACTGATTATTCAGACATATTTCTAACCAGTTCTGGTATTGACTTGTTATCATGATAATAAAATGGTCAGTTTTTTCATAGGACCAGGTACCTTTTTCTTCTCAGTAAGATTCACTTAAGTCTGTGATAGTCATCCACAGAGGCAATCAATTAGGTCATGTCTGTACAATACGTGGGGGTTTAATCTTTCTTTCAGACACTTTCCTTCAGATGTCAGCTTCACTGACTACACAGGAATTATGTGGGAAATCTGATAATCTCTGTAATCATATGTAAAACGATGATAAAGTAGGATAATAATGCCAAATTTATAAACCTATTGTGTTAAATTAAATGATATAATATTGGTAAAATAACTAGAAATCTATTGTAATACTTTTTTTTTTTTGGTAAAATGCTGTATACTAATTTCAGTTCTATACACACCTCAAAGTCAGCAACAATTCTGACCTAGGGAACCACATCATCTTTTTTTTTTTTTAACACCAGAATAGTATCTTTGAAAACTTTGGGGAAACCTTAGCCCCTCCAGGTTAGAGAGAAGATTGCAGATGTAATATTTTCCTCAAATTATTCCAGTAATACATTTATTTTTGTATTGTATAAAGGACAGTGTGGCATCAGCATTCTTCTGCATAGTGCCTAGATATGAATCAGCATCTTACAGAGTGTTTGAACAGGAGTGCAAATTAGTGCTTATGAACTTTTACATGTCAAAGGGGTACGTGTATGTGTGTTTGATAGCAAGGTGTGAATGTGCCTGCAATATATGAAAAACTTCATCTCGCTGCAATTATTTCAGGTATTGATATATCTAAGTTGAATTACTGACACTCTAGCAGCAAGATGATCTATGACATTTAATAGAATACAGAGAAGATTAAAAATGTTATTTATATGTACATTTATAAGTGTAACTGTTTTTAAATTATTTTTGTTTCATGACTCTAAACAAAAAACTTGATATTCTGTTTATGTCTTTGGCCAGCATTAGAGTAATTTTTATAAGTAATAGTCATTTGATACCATGTAAACCTGAGTGTAATATTTTATACATACAATATTTGTTTACCATAAATCTTGTTATCATTTTTGGTTTTTAACATCTTTTTGTCTATTTAGCTGTTCAATACAAATTTTTGAAAAGTGTTGGTACAGTAATTTTACTATGAGTCCTTTCCTCTTTTCCTTTTCTAATGGCAAATCATTATGAATAAAGATAAAAACTGAAACATAATTAGTGATGTTGTACTTAAAAAATTTAGGTTTTGCTGACTCTGCTTTTCATGATTTTTCAGATAATATGATACAAATATTTATTTATTCTTATAAACAAGATAAACATTTTACATTTGTGTTACTTTTAAATTCATGATATTGTGAGATTGTGCATAATTCCTATTCAATTATTGTAATTAATTAAATTCTTGTATATTAGAGTGTAATTTTTTAATCCACAAATATAAAATAATTTTGGAACAGAAAACATCTTTTATATAAAATTGTGAGAGTTAATTCTCATTTAAAGGGTATTGATTATTTACAGTACACTAATAAAAACACTACTGAATATTGAGATTAATTTTAAGATTCTAAGGTGACGAAGTCAGTAGTGGATGGAGATGTTTCTCTAATGCAAAAAGGACAATGCCATACGTACAGAATTAGTGATCGATATCTATGTGTTAGCTTGCTTTTCATTCATTTGCTCTTTTACTCATTCATGAAGTATTTGTAAAATACAGGATGATATATATTAATGCATGTAAAGAAACTGACAAAATCTGTGGAATTATTAAACACTTATCTGAATAACTAATATTTAAGCTGATATATAATCAATGAATATTCATATGAGTGAAGAATAACAGTGTACAAGGAATACATGCTTTGGTACAAGTAACATTCTCAGTAGATTTGTATCTCAATTCTTCATCTTCCAAGTATATTGCTCCTACAATTTCTTTTATACTTGACTGTTCTTTCCTCTTTGGCTAACATAACCATGCATATTTAGTGTTCTCCATCTACAGACAATTAAAACCTCTTCTGAAAAGACATATTGCTAGACTTACTGACCCATTTCTCTGTTGCTCTTGACAGTGACAAAATCCACATATCCATCTAACTATTGTTTAGTGTTCTCCATCTACAGACAATTAAAACCTCTTCTGAAAAGACATATTGCTAGATTTACTGACCCATTTCTCTGTTGCTCTTGACAGTGACAAAATCCACATATCCATCTAACTATTATCCTCTTTCTCAGGCCTTCCACACACACAAAATCCTACCACCTGATTTCAATCTCATCATCATGCGTGCGTCTGAGAATATGCCTATTTTTTTAATCTGTTTCTTTAGCTTAAAATAAAGTTTCATGAGAATAGGAACTTCCCTTCTCTTCATCTCTGTCTTTCTTTAACCATGTCTACTTTTCATTCTAGAACAGTGCATATTAAATAGTAGGTCTTATGTGGGTGTTACATATCAATAAAAGCAGAGGACATGTGTAAAAATTATAAATCTGAGGAAGTATAGCTTCCTGACAGAAAAGGGTTGTCTTTTTTGATGGTGCTGGCCTTGGATATAAGGGCAACTTCTTTTTTGACTTGGGGAAAAACTGACATAATATGTATTAATAATAGCAGGTTTGGCAGTTATATCATGAGAGGTTGCTATCTCCTACTTTCTCACAGTTTATAAGAGGCAAAGACATTTTCTGGGCGTGCTGTGTAGTTCATATATCACATGATACAATACTGAACAATGATAGAAAACTAATGAGTTATCACACTGAACAATTCCTACATGAGTAATTCACCTATCATTTGATCTTAAGGAATATATCTCCTATTGATAAACTCTAAAAGGGAACTGTCATTCTTTACTTCAGGGATTATTTTTCCCCAACATGCATTTTTTTTAAAAAACTTTACTTCATTTCCCTTTTTTCTTGAGGCTACCTTTATGTTTTATAGGTAATATTCAAAGGTTTTTCAATAAATACCATAATAGTTATTGTTTGTATATTGAAGAAATGGCAGATGGATAATAAGGTCCATGTATTTCTTCAGTAATCATTAAAAAAAAATAAATCTTAGTAAAGTGAGACTCAAACAATTGTATATTTATTTTAATATAATACCATAAAATCAAATCAAAAATCATAGTTAAAATAACACACTGCCGGAGTAAGAATAAAATGTGTAGTAACTGTGTACTTGGAAAAACATAAATCAAAGCAATAGGTAAACTCAGTCAGTGATAGGAATTCCAAACAAGCATTTTAAGAGACTAACGAACACTAAAATTTCCCATAGCTATTTGCCTCATACTTACACGAGAAAGTAAAATTAAACACTGAAATTGCAAGTCCTAAAAAATGATGTCACATAACAGAGATTTCAATGATTTAAAAAGCTTCTTCAGCTTAAAATTGGAGATATTGCTGAAACGTCTCTAGGTTTAGTAATAACAGAGGGTGGAAAAAAAACAAACACTGAGCAAAAGAAAAGTGATGTTGTTGAATTCAGCAAAGGTTAACCAATGGGTTGTAAAATGCAGAGTATTATAAAGATCTAATTATAAAAACTTCTGTTTTTAGCAAAATTTTAGATGAAATCAAAACAGAGATGCAAGTCATGTAACAATGGCTGAGGACCAGATGGCTCATTGCCCATGTGAGGAAAAAATATCCCCAAACAAACATTTTGTTTACGATGGTAGCAGATTGGCTGGGAAGACAGGAGGACTAGCATGCCCAGATGACTTTCAACGAAGAACTCTGCCTGCTGCCAGCGTAGTGTGGTCAGCTGCAGAGTGCTGCCTCCCTCAAGGTCACACCCTTCCCTGGGCAGCAAACAAGTAATGATGAATAAAGGCTTAAACATTTCAGAGGGATGAGGGATATTCAGACAGAATTCTAGAGTTTCCATCCAAATTGGTAGAGGCTTCTTCAAATCTGAATTGTAGTTCATCTTCCTCTGCTCAGTGCTGCTTCTTTTATCACTTTATGGGTATTTATCTCTAATACATACTCTGCACCTCAAATTTCTTCTTAGTCTCTGCTTGCATGAAACCTAACAGGCAACAATTGGTAATATCCCCAAGTGCTTGGCAGGTCTTCAAACATGTCAAGCAGAGTGTCACCTTAGGGCCTTTGCACATGCTCTAAGTGAAACCTTTTGTTCACTCTAAATTACAATGTGCTCCAGATCTCTCTATCTCATTGATTATTATTATTATTATTTTTGCTTTTTATTTCCTCAGTACTGATTTCCATTTCATCTACTATATTTTTAATAAATTATCTTTTAAATAATCTCTGTTCCCTCAGCAAAATGCTAGCTACGTTATTTCTGCTTATTCTGTAAACTGATATATTCTCTGTGCCATGAACAGAACCTAGCACATTGTCGATGCTTATTATTTGCAGTACAAGTAAATAGTAGTTAAAATCTGAAAGTAACCCCCAAAGCCATTGAATATAATGCATATAATTTCACTGTAAATAAAAAAGCAAACAGAAAGCACAGGAAAAACCAGAAAACCAAACAATATATTTTAGCTTACTTTAATATGTATAAACACTATAAAAAAGAAGATAAATTTGACATGAGATATTTGGTGATATCTTCCTTGATATGAGAAGGGCACTTTATTCATTTGAAGGGAAAGCATAGGGGCATCAGTTGTTCCAGTAACAACACAGTTCTATTTTGAAAGCTTGTTTATGGAAAATCATTGCATGTTTTATTATTATTTCCTTGGGGTTATATAATTACTAGAAAGATTAACCTGGTTCACTTCTTTTCAATTATAGCAGAGAGGTATCTAGAAGTAGGTTATTAAAACCTATTTGATAATGATGAGCATGTCCTATAAATGATTATATCAGCTGGCATTTAAATCTCTACTGTTCTTTAGCATGACATATGTATTAATTTGCAATATCATTTAATTATTTTTTGTGATTCTTCTTTATTTGGCAACTTGGATTGTTTAAAAATGTGCACATCAAAACCCATTAAATGTGAAAATTTTGAAATGTGAATAAATCTACTAAGAACAATTGTGTTTCTCTTCCCAAATATAATGGGGTCCTGATTTACCAAATGAGAAATACAAATTCACACTCAAGTGAATTGAAGTACAAAAAAACCATTCTTTCCTTTAGAAATATAATTTTATCCAAGAATAATTTCAACACTTTCTTCACTGAATTAAATATGTTGTAATGCTTCCTTGTATGTATGGGACAACTATATAATCATTGGCAAGAACTTCGATAAAGAGCTTCTAGGATAAATGATTTTATCTGGATTTACAGGACATGTTTGCTTTGAGCAATGCTATCTTTGCACTGCAGACACTAGCTAGTTCAATCTCAGTGGCAAAATATGTGAGAGGAAAGACTGGATAAAAAGGTAATATCCTCCCTAACTTAATCAGTCTTCCATGGTGAGCAGCTAAGCTTGTAACTTCTATTCAGAAAGATGTTCATTAAGGTTTCTGAAGCGTCCTTCACCTTGCAGGAGACAGGCCAGTTTATCGGATTGCTTAAATTAACAGGCAGGATGTTTTCTGCAATACCTTTTAACTGAAGCTCATTATACTTACTCTCTGCCAGCCAGGAGCTGTATTTTGATAGTGAAATATGCTTTTGATATGTGAATCCCAGGGTCGCTTTTATGGTTTAGTTTGTAAATCTACCTGAGACATATTAAGGAATGTTTTAGGGGTTAAGTTTTTAAAATGTGGCTCTGTGGCACTAAAACCAGGGATAAGTAAAGAATTCTGATATGTTTCTAAGTCAGAATTTTTTAAAGGAAATATAAGGAGGGACAATATCAATCATCATAACTCTAAAATCTATAGGATAGCAGAGTTTGGCATACGAAATTTCGCTCAGGGTAAATGAAAGTTATGAATGTACATCTAAGTGTAATGGTATGTACAAAGAGGACAGGAGGGACAATATCAATCATCATAACTCTAAAATCTATAGGATAGCAGAGTTTGGCATACGAAATATCGCTCAGGGTAAATGAAAGTTATGAATGTACATCTAAGTGTAATGGTATGTACAAAGAGGAAATGGGGGAATAACCAAAAAATCAGTTTTCGAAATACAACAGTAAGCAGCTTTTTGTTACATTACCTGAAATAAGATGTAGCATTGTCATAGTTGCTCTTCCAGAGCAAAGTCTAGAATCCGTCCTAACCTGTTCTCTGATGGCTGTGTTTAATAGTGTGGTGATCTTTCAGCCACCTCTCCATTCATTAACCCTATTTACTGAGTATCTTCTTTGTCCTGGGCATTGGGCACTGAGAGGGAATAAAAGGAATGACGCGTGCAGTCCATAGTGAGTCTGAGAAGGAAGGTAAGAAAATTACTCCTCTCCATTATCCCAGGAAATTGACCTTCTTTTAACTTACTGCCTTCTTCACTGACTTTGTCTCCATAATGATCCACTTCACCATGAAAAGTAGACATAGTGTTAAAAACTGCAGACTGGGTCTTTGAGTCACTGTCTGAATCTTTATATTCCTACTTGTGTAAACTTAGACAATCTTATTTAAGCTCTCTGTTAAAAGCCCTGTCATTATCCAACCTTGCCTGCTTCTTTTCCTTTTTGTCTTTAGCAGATTAGTTCATTCATTAATTAATTAATTTGAAAAACCTCTACAATACTGTTAGTCAAAGACAAACCTTTAGAAGAAAACATGAAACTTGGAAAAGTCATAAAAAAGAAAAGGAAAAAAAAAGTTAATTATTCTGGGCACCAGTTGTTATATATGTTGTGTCTCACCATAAAATATTATTTTTTTCCTCATGCTTGATGAAACAACATAAAGACAAGTACTTATATTTATATTTACCAATAAGGAGTCATGTTTAGATACTTTAAAAGTAGTTTCTGTGTAACTACTAAAAGTGTAAAATTTTTTTCTTGCTTGTCTGATATCCAGCAAAATGTTCTTGTCCATGTCACTTATTATAAATGTGAAAATATAAATTTATACATAAATTGTGAAGAAATGTAATAATTGAGCACAAAATTATTATAATTGTAAATTGCACACTTGCTAAAACATCAATTTTAGATACACAGCATGGTTTTTGCTCTATTTTGCTACATGGAATAATTCATATTACTGAAGGAATTTCATTTTCCTCTTATTCTTTAATCCTTTTTTTTGAGGTAGTTGGTGAGAATTATTATGCCTCAATAAAGAAGAAAATGAGTCAAAAGTTTAGTGTTTATATTCTTAATTAAAGAAATAATATATCCATATATCCATCTTTAATAGAAAGTAAGGTTTTTATCTGTCAAGATAAAAACCATAATTTTTATAGCAAGCTAATAATCTGCAAAGAAAAAATCAAAACTAAAATCAAAATAATTTCAAAAATATGTCCACTATTTATAATGTGCTTGGGTATATTTTCAAATAAGTTATGGTATTATTGATTGAAGTATAGTGTATACCACAATCAATTGTGACTACCTAAATACTTAGTTAACTTCTTGACATATGATGCATTCTGTAACATCTTTATATTTTGTACAAATTCTTGTGGAATAAACTTCAAATGTTGTATAAAATAGAAAATCAAATTTCCGGTATAACTGAATCACCAAAATGTATTAGTTAAGGCTTGATTTTTTTTTAAGTAATATCAAAATTGTTTTAATTATGAGTATGATATTTCAATTTTCTTCCCATAAAATATGCAAGAAGTGTAAATTCTCAATGTAAATTGTAGACATTTCTATCATTAAAGAAAATATTTTTGAGGACTTTTGATAATATATTTCTAGAAAGACTTTTACTATTTTAACATTGCCTAAAATGGCAAACACCATATAAAAGCTAAAACTGATGCTAAGGTAAAACCTGTATTTCTCCAGCAGAAATATCCATACTGATATTCAATACATTGTGTGCAGCATAATTTTTCTATTAATATTAGTGAGTTTTACTAGATAATTCTTATATGAACAATACCACATATACACTTAAGATAAAGACAAATTTGGTATGTAACAGATTACCCTACATACAACAAAAGCTCCACCAAGAGCATGAGTAAAGTAACATAAAAATCAGAGAATGTCTATAATCATATTACTAAATTGATTAAAATTTATTTAAGGTGTGACATGGGAAATTATTTATAGAACTATTACAAAAATTCAGGCGAATAAAAGATAGTTATAAATTGGAGCAAACTTAGGAGTGCAATATAAAAGTAGTCTCTAAATCAAATAGGGTAGCTGGCATTCAGGTAACGAACAGGGAACAACGTTAAGAATGCCTTTCAAAGCCATTCTGGAATCATGAGAATATTAAAATGTTATTTTTATGATATCAGAATCA
>NW_007733496.1:140760-142701 GCF_000696425.1 Galeopterus variegatus
AACCATAATTCTGTTATGAATCTTATAATTCCTTATGCACATAAGTTGCTAATGTCATGGGCTATATTTCTGTTATTTTGTATGTACAGTATATGACACTGAAATAACATCAGTGCAACACTGTTAACTCCACAAATGATAAATATAAAAGGTTGTTTAAATGTAATTTTTGGAAAAATTTTTAAATGTAACTTTTGGATAATTAGGGAAAACTCTGTAATAATATCAGAGCAAGAAAAATGGCTGAAAATCAAATGGTGGAGTCTGGTAATTTTTATCTCAAATTCCATTTAATAAGTTAATTTTCCCAAAAAATGAAGAACAATGTTTGAACAATATGGAAGTAAAAATATACCAGTGTCAATCTGACTCCTCATTAATCTGATAAGAAAAAGATTTTATAAAGAACATCCTTTCCTTTAAGTCAATATGTTTTTATTATAATTATTTTGAAATAACTTTAGATTTCCTGAAGTTTCCCAGAACTGCAATAAATTCCTGTGCATGCTTTATCAGCTTCCCCGAATGTGACACAAACATGGTATATTTACTAAACTTATAAATTAACATTGGTTCATATCATCAAGGAAACTACAGACTTTATTTGGATTTCACCGGATTCCCTGCTAGAGTCTTTATTTCTAATCCACTATACAGTTCAAGGATATCATGTTGCACTTAGTTGTCTGGATACAGCAACAGTTTGGTTGGCCTTAGTCTCCTCCAATCTATGACAGTTTCTTAGTCTTTCCCTGTTTTTTATGACCATGACACCTTTTAATACCATAGGTTGAGTATTTTGTAGCATTTCCTGTATTTGGAATTGCCTGATATTTTCTCATGATTAGAGTGTGGTTTGGGATTGGATTTTTATTTTGAAAACTACATAGGTGAAATGTCCTTCTCATTAAAATAGATAAGTGGTGACATGATGTCAACAGGAATTTTACTGGTGATCCTAACATTGATCATATAATTAAGAAAGTGCTGTGGTTTGAATGTGTTTGTCTCTCCAAAATTTGTATATTGGAACTTAAACCCCAAGGTGATGGTATTATGAGCTGTGTCCTTTGGGAGCTGATTAGGCCATGAGGGCTCCATTCTTGAGAATGGGAGCAAAGGGCTTGAGGAAGGGAGTTTGTCCTTTTTGTTTCTTCTTTAGGATGCGAGCACACAGTGTGCACCCCCTACAGAATACACGGCGATAAGGCACCATCTCAGAATCAGACACCAGCTCTCACCAGACAATGAACCTGCCAGTGCCTTGATCTCGGACTTCCAGCACCCAGAGCTGTGAGAAAAAATGTCTACTCTTTACAAATTATTCAGTCTCAGGTATTTTGTTATAGCAGCACACATGGACTATGATAGAAGGTGTCTGTCAAATTACTATCTTTCCCTTTCTGTATATATATTCCCTTCTACATTTATTAAAGACACGTTACCAAGTCCAGGTCACTCTTCAGGGGAGAAAAATTAAGTTCCAGCTTCCAGAGAGAAGAGTGTCAAAGAACATAGGCAAAAACAGATGTTAAAACAAACACAGTGAATAATAAATGTCATGTGGGAGATACTATGAAGACTGTGCAAATATACTTTTTCTCCTTTAAGTTCCACTCATTATTATTTTTTTCTTTTAGGCTGAGTACCCTATATAGTTTACTGATGATACATGACAAGGTAGGGGTCTTCAAGCCCTACCTCTTTGGAGTTCTGAGATAGAAACTGTGTCAGGGTTGAAAGATTCTCAGAGTATTGAAGGATCGAGTTGGGGTAAGCATTTCCCAGCAGCTGATGGTCTTTTTCTTCCATTCGTGTTCTTGCTGCGGCAGGTGGTCCAGGAGACTTACTCCTGGAGGCTTTTTGGACCATAATATTCACCACTTTTTCTATATCCAACCACCCATTGATTTTTAACATGCAGCCTCTAATGCATACTTG
>NW_007733497.1:0-1648 GCF_000696425.1 Galeopterus variegatus
TCCTAAGGGGCCCCCTGTGGAGACGACCACCCTCTGGTTTGGAAACAGTCTGGGAGTGTGTCGCTGGTGTGGCATCCCGGTTTTTAATGGGGCTTGCACTCACATACCCACGCAGAGCACACCCAAAAAACCTTAAAAGCTGCACAAAGCAACCCCGACCTGACCAGGTGGGATACAATTTGATATCCTCTTTCCTATTTTATTTCATGAAAACAAAAACAAAACAAAATGTCTGCTGGCTCCAATGTACCAGATTTACCTCCCAGCTCACTGGAGGGGCGCCACCACTGTCGGGGCGCATGGCTGAGGACATCTTCTTTGAGAAGGTGACATTTGAGCTGACGAATGAATGCTAGGGGAGGGCCTGTGAGTCGTGGGAGCAGCACGTGCAAAGGCCCTGGCCGCGGCAGGAGCAGGTGTGGCATGTGCGGGGGCTTGGGGGTGAGGGACACACATGCCACTTGAGTGCACTGGGAGGCAGTGGGCTTCACACAAGGAGTGACCCGCTCTGTTTCGCTTTGCTGGGAGGTCGCTCAGCTGCTGATCCACCCTGGGCTTCTCATCCCTCGCCAGCGTCTCTGCCCGCGGACCGTCTCCCATGCACTCATTTAGCGCCCGGCTGAGCGCCTCGTGTGGCAAGCGCAGCTCTAGGATCCAGGACCATAGCAGAAAACCAAACAGACAAACGTCCTTGTTCTTTGGAAGTTCACACCATAATGGGGGACAGAAACATTAAATAAGCTGCCTGAGCAAGCTCGACAGCCTGGCAGGTGGTGATGGGTGCCAGAGCGAGAAAGGCTGATGTGAGCAGAGCAGGAACGTGTGGCACGGGAGGCAGAGTTGCAGTTGTCTGGAGGTGCAGGGAGGAGCCTTCTGGAGGATCCAGGTGATGCCACCCACGCCCACCGCAGCCCTCAGCTGTCGCCTGCTGTTCAGAACAGCTGACCTGAGGTCTTCAATCTTTCCATCTCCTGAGCCACGGGGTCTGCCTGCTGTCCCCGAGCTCCAGACTCTCCCCTTGGACATCACCGTATCCCTGTGCGCCACCTGTTCTCATTCTTGGTCCAGCCTCAGCCTGGCCAGCCTCGTGACAAGTGACCATCCCTGCCCCTCAGGTACCGCAGGACGAGCAGATGTCCCTGTTTGAAGATCCCTGATCAGCAGGTTAACAGTGCTCGGTCGTTGCTGTGTGTCTCTGCTGGACGGGGTGTTGATGTTCTCAACAAACTCATAGAACTGCCAAGAAAACTCAGGAAAACTGCCACTCATGATCAGAAGAGGCTCAGCCAGCGAGCTGGGCAGAGCCGGCCACACCATCAGCGTCTGTAATGGGTGCCTGGGGGGCAAGACTGGGGCCGACGTGAGGAGAAGACACCTGGGACACAATAGAAGGTGGCTTTCTCGTGCTGCATGTGGAGCAGCCGTTCTGTGCTCTCAGAAGTGTCTCCCAGACACACAGAGGTAATCAGATGGCCTCCCTTTGGGGAGAGGGTGGCAACGCCACCTGGCCCACAAGACTGCATCTCCCAATACCAGCTGGTAGGAGGAGGAGGAGGTGGAACCACCTGCAGGAAGGTCAGGCACCCACTGGGACGAAGGGGCATCAGAACCTGGCCGGGCTCCCCTGACTGGCAGGTTCACAGGTATT
>NW_007733497.1:2519-9221 GCF_000696425.1 Galeopterus variegatus
TGCTGTCCCTGGAGAGGGCAACTGAAAGAATATGCCTGGTGTCTGCTGGACTTGCACTATAAACCTTTTTCCTTGGATGATTTTAATCTGTATCATTTTGCTATAATAAACCATAATCATGAGTATAACAGCAAAAAATAAAATAAGATAAAATAAAATAGGGGCAGCAGTAGTCCCTACCCGCTCCCATTGCTGGGGATTCCACGAGATGAAGGAGCAAAGTGGGCATTTAGCAGGCACACGCTCAGACACGGTAGTCGCTGCGGGCGTCCGTGCACGTGCGTGCAGATCGCAGAGGGGCCCTCGCACACGCACACGGCAGAGTGAAAGGAAGGACGAAACGGCACCGCCAGGAGTCACTGGTTCAAATGTAAAACTAAGTTTGAAGTACAACTTGTTTCCACTTTTTCTCACGGGAAGACACAATAGCAAAAAAATTGGGGTTAGTGTCATAGAAGCTCTTCACAGAAGTCTTTTTATTTCTCTATTATGGGGGGAAACAAAAGGAACTCATAATTACCAGAAACTACACAAGAGGAAATATGCATGGAGCCTTCTGTGAAATTAACGTGATAATTTAAAGATGCATCGTAAAGTCGCCATAATTAAAGGGAGCCACCCGGCTGTCTTCACGAAGAACGGACAGTAACTGTGATGGCAAAAGAACAAATCACTTTTGTGCACTTTTGTGCACTCATAGTGGCCAGTGTCCTTGTTTGCAGATCAGACCCTACTGATACTGGTTTGAAATCCAGTTACCCATTTAAAAGTCCTTGAGCAGTCCACCCCCCTCCCCCCCGCCCCGTGCCTCCGTTTACTCACTGGTATCAGGAGTGGACAGAGAGGGTGGGTCCCCAGCATGTCCTTCAGCCTTGGTGGGGAGTCTTATGAGGTGGGCCTTCCAGATGTGGTCACGGACCTAGAGACTTGTGCCACTGAAAACAGCGGTGCCAATCACACAAACTCAATTGCAAAAGGCAGGTCCAGAACCCACGGGAGTCTTCACATTTACACCTAGGCCATGCTTTTTTTCCAGACCTAATGTGGGAAAAACATTTCCCCTCTGAAGAACAGCAGCTTCCTGGGCTTAAGAGGAAATGCTTTAAAAAGCTTTTTGGAGAGTGAAGCAAGACGGGCCTTGCCGTCCAACGGGCCGGTCCAGACAGCGTCGACCCGCGGGCAGACCAGAGGCTCCTCCGGGAGCACAGCGCGGGTGTGCAGATGGGGGCAGGTGCCCGCAGGCAGCGGCGGGTTGGCCTCTGTTGGCTTCCTCCCCAGGCCGCTCGACTTTTCTGCTCCAACACCACAAAGAATTTGAAAGGAGACCTGGCTGCCCCACGGTCTCATCTTGTCCCAGTAACAGCAGAAACATTTTATTTTAAAACATTAAGGCTTTTTTATTGACCTGGCAAAAATAAAGTTTCAAGACAAATTATCAGTAGTGTTTTAGAACTGAGACCCAGGATGGCCAAACCCCGCTGGACTGGGACACCTTCCTTCCAGAGGGTCCCCAGGGACACAAAAGCACGGGTGCTATTTCATAAAGTTTCAAGACAAATTATCAGTAGTGTTTTAGAACTGAGACCCAGGATGGCCAAACCCCACTGGACTGGGACACCTTCCTTCCAGAGGGTCCCCAGGGACACAAAAGCACGGGTGCTATTTCCAATTAAGGCTGAATAACTCATTGTCAGTATTAGTCGGAGCTTTGCTTTCACACCGCAATTCCAAATCCCAGTATTCTGGCGTGGACAGGTCGTGAGGAGGCCACGGGGACCGTGACGGACAGCCCAGCGCAGACTCTGGGGGCGTAGGGCGGTCGGCTGGTTTCTGGGAAGCCCCTGCACCTCCATCAGCAGAACCAGAGAGTCAGGACTGAGGGTTCACTGAGTGTCCCTGTCACAGGGAATCAGTGACACTGAGGGCAGCCAGGGCCGTGCTGGCATACCCTGAGGCAATGGAGAACGCGCTGCCGCCATACCTGGGTGCTGAAGGCCACCTTCCCCAAATTTTGGAGAAAGCATGAAATCGTGGGACAGCACAGGCCGTCTGGGTGACGGAATGCCTCCTGAAGGTAGGGAGCAGGGGTGCAGTGGAGGAGACCAGAGGCGGGCTCCACCCGGCTGCGACAGTCCTGGGCCGTCTAGGACGGTGGCTCCTCAGCTCCAGTGGAAAGTAGGTGTGGCCCGTGAGCTTGTGGCGGAGGACCTGTGCGTCAGCTGGAGGGGTGCATGAGTGGCTTAGGTGACAGGAATTCATCCTCTTGAGATTCTGGGGTGGGCATCACAGGGCCACATGGGGAAGGGTCTGCCCAGGCATTGCTCCAGCTCCTGGAAGGTCCCTGGCTGTGGCAGCCTCTCTCCAATCTTCATACAGCCTTCACCTTCTGCGTGTGTGTGTCCGAGCTTCCCCCTGTTGTAAGGACACCAGTCATAGTGGATTGGGGCCACCCTGCTCCTGTGAGGCCACATGCTGAGATGCTAGAGGGTTGAGACTCCAACTTATGGATTTGAGGGGAGGGACACTGTTCAATTCCTGACACCAGTGGACAGAGCTGATGACAACCAGGGTGCATTTATGGATGGCAGGAAGCTGCGTGGGGGCATCTGCCTCTCACCCGCAGTGGTCCTTGCAGCTGCCGCCAGAGGACCCCAGGGTCAGAGCCTGCGCTGGAGCTGGTTTGTATCCCCTGGGGACTGACCCACTCTGTGGGGGGCCAGTGACTGTTGTTTTGAGGTCTGTCCCTATACCTGGCTTGGTTTCAGTAAAGACAGCAAATCCCAGCTGCAGGGGCCTGTCTGCAGCCACTCGTGAGCAAGGTGGGTTCCTGGGAACACGCACAGGACACCAGCTGGAGATGGCTTTTCCAGACCCATCTACCCCATTTGTTTTTCCAGAGGAAAACCAAGAAAAACACAAGGGAGGTGAGGCTGAGGCCACAGAGGACACAGGAAGTGGGTGGGGGCTGCTGGCCTGACCCTGGAGGCCCGGCTCCTGTAAGGCGATCCCAGGCCTTTGGAGAAGAAAGCAGGGAGAGTCTGCAAATCACAGCCAGCGATGACAGGAGGGCTCGCAATGTCAGCTCAACACACTCTTAGGGGGACCGAGCAGAGGCAGGGCGGGCAGGGCGGGAAGGGGGTGATTTACAGCCTGCGCTCTCCCGCATGGCTGTCTTTGGGCTGGACTGGGCTGGGCTGGGCAGAGGACACGGGGACAGAGGGGGAGGCTCTGGCCAGGGTCCAGCAGCTGGCGGGGGGCTGGAGGCCAGGCAAGTCACCTCCTGGCCTGGCCAGTCCTGCAGGAAGCACGCTGGCTGGAGACAAGTGAATAACAGCACCTGAAGGATTCTCAGCCCAAGTGAGGCAAGACCCTGAAGAGTAAAACAGAATGGAGGCCTCAAAAGGAGCAGAGAGAAGAGGTGTGGGGGGCAGACGGAAGTGAGTGGGTTTTCCAGCAGCTGAGGCAAAAGCGACATTCGTTGCGCAGAGTCTGTTCTTTCACAGGAAAATGCAACGTGCTTTGGAAATGCCCGTCACCACCGTCACCTGCACTGACTGAGGCCTGCCGGGCAGATGCTTTAGCACAAGGTCACTAATGGGCACCGTGTTCCTGTGGAGAGCGTCCTGGTGCTCTCAGTCTGCAGACAAGGAGGCTGAGGTTGGGGCAGGTTAGTAAATTCCAGCCTCACACAATCATAAAGGAATGCTGGGCTCCAACTCCAGCTTTTCCCGCTCGACACCTTTGCTTTTTTTACTCCACCCAACAGACATCAGACAACTCAAAGGGAAGGACTAGCTACAGGTCTAAAATAAAATCATGTTTTAAATGAGTGAGTCTGGACATAAACTCCTATACTTCAAGTGAGGATCTGGGCACTTCACCCTCTGATGCCAACTCAAGATGGAATAAAAGCTCTGAACGTCCGGGCTGGTAGATCAGCATGTTGACGAGACAGACTTTCTCACGTATTAGAAGCCGTAAGCGGCCGCTGGGAGGGGGCTGTTGTAGCGATTTCACAACTGAAACCTCTAGAAAATGCCTCGAGAGCAACACCCCACAAACCGTGTTCCGTGGAACTCAAGTGTCCTTGGATGTTCCTAAGTGTCCCATGAAGATGGTGCCAGGCAAGATCGGGGGGTGCCACGTGGTAAACGCTTCTCTTGGAAATTCATGGCATTAGCAATTTAAACCGGGAGAAGAAATCAGTTGGAGGTTCAGGTACTTTGCTTTCCAGTGATCTAACTGGTCCAATCTCGGACTTACGAACATTAGTTTTGATCACAGAATCACAAAACCCTCTACTTTTCTCGAGGTACATGTCACGGACATCCCGTGGGACAAGTTAGGGTCAGCTACTCTAGTGGAAATGCACTATGCTGTTCCTTAAAATGAGAGCTGGCCATGCAGTTTTTAAAATTTGTTGGTTTTTTTTCATTTTAAAATGAAAAAATTTTTAAATAATTTCTTTTAAATTTAAAGTTAAAAATTTTAGTTAAATTTAAAGGTAATTAAATAACTTTAATACTGACTTAATCTTTAAGAAATAAAAACAGTACATAAGGGCATTCACTGCAAAGTACTTCTTCCCACACCGTGTAGTTAGGGTTCCCCAGGAGCCAACACGGGTGCAGGTATGTGTGCATGTGGATGTCTGTGCTTACAGAGATGCAGACAGAGACAGAGACAGAGATATGGAGGGAGAGAGGGAGACATACACTGGGACACACAGAGGCAGAGACGGAGCATGTTTAAAGAAATAATGGCTGTAAGTTTTCAAAATACGATGAAAGCAAACAAAGCTTACAAATCCAAGTTGTTCAGCAAACCCAAAGCAGACTAAAAAGAAAACCACAGCAAGACATCTTACAATCAAATGCTGAAAACCAGTGATAAAGTGAAAGTCCCACAAGCAGCTAAAGAAGACAAACGCCATAAACAGAGAGACAGCAATGAGTGTGACAGCAGACTTGTCATAACGACTGTGTAAGCCAGAAACGACAAAGACACGTCGTTAAAGAACAGGGGGCAGCTGGGGACTGGGGGACTGTCAGACTAGAATTCTTTATCCAGTGAAAATACCATCCAGAACTGAAAATGAAGTAAAGACTTTTCTAGACAAACAAAAGCTGAGAGAACTTGGCAGACCTGCACTACGAGAACGTTAAAAAAATCTTTAAGTGGAAGGAGTATGATGTGGATAAAAATGCGGATCTATACAAATGAAGAATGCCAGGAATAGTAAAGATGCAGATAAATAGAAAAGATATTTCTCTTAGTTTTAACCTTTTAAAAAGATAATTGATGTTAATATGGTGTGGTCATTCTGTCTGTAATAGTGTCAAACAATAAAAATGAAGTTAAAAATAAGGCTAAAAAGGGATAATTGACTGTTTAAAGGAATAATAATAACAAACATTGTGGAGGTTGCAGAACTTTGGGAGGTAGCACATATGACAACAAAAATATAAAGGCAGGAGGTGTTGAAACCTTACGAGCATGCTCTTGTAAGGATCTTTCTCCTAACCTGAACTCGTGGTGTATTATTACCAGAATGCAGACTATGATACGTTAACGGTGAACATTGTGAACCCTGGAGCCACCAGTAAACGGGAAAACAGAGACATATAGCTAATAAGCAAATAGTGTATTTTTTAAAAAAGGAATTAAAAAATTGAAAAGGCTGACTTCTGGTTACTAGCCCATCACTCCAACACAATAAGTAAAAAGCTGAACAAGCTGAAAACAACAACAACTCCTCTTAAACACATCAGAAAAGTGAGGTCACAGGTCAAATCATTGACCCCCAAATTGAGAAAACAGGTAGGCAAATATAGAGAATCACGACTTACTGGAGCAGGAACTGTTGAGCTGAAACCTCCCCAGAACCAGTGCTGGGTGGAGAAACCTGAACAGTAATCAATGGATCGCTGGAGCTCAGTGTGGACAAGTTAAAAACTCAGGGGGACCAGGTCATGGGGTCCCCACACTTTGTGAGTTTTTACCTCTTGAAGCTCAACCAGGTTCCCACAGCAAATACTGGAGAAATATTCCCTCTTGCTTCCAGCAGGAGGAGGACAAAATAAGAGCCATTCTGAAAGACACCAGAGCACTCTGTTCTTACCAAGGTCCGTCCTCAGGAGAAGCTAGTTACCAGAGCCTAAGCGTCCTGGGGGAAGGGAAATGCCCTCCAGCCATCCTGCCCCACTTAAAGGGAGGAGAAAAAAGCTGAGAATCACTTGTGAATTTCACAGCCCTGAGACACAGGCTCATCAAAACGCTGACACTGGTCATAGGACCACAGAACACTTCCCCTCCCCACGCCTCACCCCCAAATCACCAAAGGCCTATTTACAGCAGTTCCTTTTACCCAGTAGATTATATCCAGATTTCAACAAAAAATTACAAGACATACTAAAAGGCAAAACAACAACAACAAAACAACAAAAAATCCCCCCACAGTGTAAAAAGACTGAACAAGTGTCAGAACCAGATCAGATATGATAGGAATGTTGAATAATCAGATCAGGATGAGGGCGGTGGGAAACTATGATTAATATGCTAAGAATTTTAATAAAAAAAATAAAAACAGGTAGATAATCTAAGCTGAGAGATGAAAATTCTAAGAGAGATTTAAAAACAAATCCTAGGGATCAATAGCACCGTGACAGAAATGAAGGACACCTTTGATGACCTCCTAGTGAC
>NW_007733497.1:9954-12034 GCF_000696425.1 Galeopterus variegatus
AATGCAAGATAAACACCAAAACCACTCCTAGGCATATTGTACTAAAATTAAAGAAAATCAAAGATAAAAGAAGCAAAGATAAGAATTAGATCCAACTGTTCCTCGGAAACCATGCAAGCAGAAGAGAGTGGAGTGGAATATTTAGTGCTGAGAGGAAACAAAAAATAAACCCCACCAATTGAGAATTCTGCACCTGTAAAACTATCTTTCAAAATGAAGAATAAATAAAAACTTTCTTAGGCAAGTGAAAAATACAGAAATTTGTTGCCTGTAGACCTGCCTTGCGAGAATTTGTTAAAAGAAGTTCTTCAGAGAGAGAGAGAATAATATAGATCAGAAATTAGATCTACATAAATAAAGAACACTGGAAAACAAATAAGTGAAGGTAAAAATGAGAATTTTTACTTTTTTTATTCTTAATGGGATAAGTTTGCTCACAATAATAATAACAATGAATTCAATTATGTGTGCTTATTTATATGTGTGTGTGTATCTATGCTTATACATACTTACGTATGCTTGTGTATAAGTGACATCAATGACAGCAATGATACAAGGAATGCAAGGGAGAAATCAGAATTATCTTGTTCTTATAAGGTATCTGCACAACCACCGAAGTGGTACAGTGTTGCTCGAAAGTGGACTTGGATTAGCTGTAAATGTATAGTGCAAACCCTAGGACAACCACTAAAAAAGTTAAAGAAAGAAACGAACTTGGTAGGTTACGTAAAGAGAGAAAATGGAATCATATTAAATGCTCAGTTAGAACAAAAAGACAAAAAAAGTGGAAGATAAAAATAGAAACAAAAAAAGAGCAAAAAGTAGAAAATGGTCACAAATATGGTAGATATTAATCTAAGTATATCAATAACCGCTTTAGACATTAATGGTCTAAATAGACCAATTAAAAGACAAATTGTCAGAGTGGATAATAAAAACAAGACCAAACTGTATGTTGTCTGTGAGAATCCCACTTTCAATGTAGACACACGTAGATTAAAAGTCAAGGGATGGAGAAAGATATACTAGGCTAACACTAATCAAAAGAAAGTGGGAGTAGCTATATTAATTACAGACAGTGCAGACTTCAGAACAAGGAAAGTTATCAGGGGTAAAGACGAGCATTACACAATGGCAAAGGGGTCAATTTTTCAAGAAGACATAATACTTAACATGTATGTGCCTAAAAACAGAGTGTCAAAATGCATGCAGCAAAAACTGGCAGAACTGAAAGGAGAAATAGACAAATCCATTATTATAGTTGGACACTTTAACCCCCCTCTCTCAGACATGGACAGATCAGCAGGCAGATAATCAGTAAGAACAATGCTGAACTCAGCAAGACCAACAATCAGCTGGTCTGACTGGCATCTGAAGACCAAGGTAGACCACATTCTGGATCATAAAACGTACCTCAAAAATTTGTAAGATTAGAAGTCATGCCAGGTCTGTTTTCAGACCACAGTGGAATTAAACTAGAAATTCATAACAGAAAGATAGCTGGGAAAAAAACTAAAATACTTAGAGATTTAACAGCACACTTCTTAATAACACACAAGTCAAAGAAGAAATCTCAACTGAAATTAAAAATATTTTAAACTAAATGAAAATAAAAACACAACTTACAAAATTTGTGGGATACAGCAAAATCAGTGTTTAGAGGGAAACTTATAGCATTGAATGCATATATCAGAAGAGAAGAAATATCTAAAATCAATAATTAAAGCTTTCACCTTAGGAAACTAGAAAAAAAAGACAAATTAAATGCAAAGTAAGAAAACGGAAATCAATAAAATTGAAAAGAGAAAATAAAGTCAACAAAACCAAAAGCTGATTCTTTGAAAACTTTGATAAAATCAATAAACCTATAGAAGGCTAAGGAAAACAAGAGAGAAGACATAAATTACTAACATCAGAAATTATAAAAAACGGAACACCATTGCAGATCCCATGAGCATTGAAAGGGTAATAAAGCAATGCTATGAACAACTCTGTGCCCACAAGGTTGATGACCTAGATGAAATGCAATAATTCTGTGAAAGATACAGGTTGCCAAAACTCACACAAGAGGAAACAGACC
>NW_007733497.1:12806-13746 GCF_000696425.1 Galeopterus variegatus
GAAATGCAATAATTCTGTGAAAGATACAGGTTGCCAAAACTCACACAAGAGGAAACAGACCATACGAACAGGTCTATGCGAGGATACTTCAAAAAGTTCATGGAAAATGTAAATGGAAGATGATACAAATCTTTCCAGAACTTTTTGAAATACCCTTGTACCTATTTTTAAAATTGAATCAATAATTAATAAACTTCCAAACTAGAAAGCAGGCCCAGACGGGTTCACTGGTGAATTCTAGCAAACATTGAAGGAAGAAATTACACCAATTCTGGGACAGTTGGGGAGGCACTAAACCTACAAGTGCCCAAAATGACCACAGCACCTCCCTGGTTTCATAAAATAGTATAATTTACCTCGTTCACCCACAGCCTTGGAAACACAGCTCCAGTTCTGTGTCTCCCACAGGGTTTAGGGACGTCACACTGGGATGTCTGATAACAAGGATCGGGTCTGCTGAACTCCAGCTCTGTGCAGGTTGCCTGCTCCAGTCCCATCATCTGATGTCCGTGCCACCACTCCAGGCCTGGGGCAGGAAAATGGGGCAAGTAAGACAACTGGGTTCTCGGAGATCTCCTCGAGTGCCAGATGAGCAAAAGGGTCTGAGTCTACTATCCGGGCCAGCTCATCCACTTTGAAGTCCCCTGCTGCCCACAGTTCTTGTTAGACGGGTGAACCGTGTGCCGTGAGGGCCTCGCTAGTGAACATAACATGCTGTGAGCACCACGGGAAAGAGCCAGAGTCTGCGTCATGCTGTTAGGAAACACAAAATGCACAGGAGGAGATAAAATCCTCTGAACAACCCTCAGAAACAGAATAAGAACAAGAAGGGAAAACAAGATGAAGACTGCTGCATGTCTCACGAGGCAGAACCAGACCAAGGCCCCTGGTGACCAAGAGTCAGAGACTGAAAAGAGTCCAAACCATCTTGAAAAAGAAC
>NW_007733497.1:14766-20865 GCF_000696425.1 Galeopterus variegatus
GAGCGCCGCCGCGCTTCCCAAGCGGTGCACTATCCAGTGCGCCACCGGGCCGGCCCTGCAAATTACATATCTGATGAGGGACTTGTATCTAGAATATATAAAGAACCCTTACGATTCAGCAACAAAATGGCAAAAACCCCAATTACAAAATGAGTGAAGGATTTGAATAGGATTTTCTCCAGAGAAGATATGCAAATCGACAATAAGCACATGGAAAGATGCTCAGCACCATTAGACATTAGGGTAACGCAAATCAAAGCCACAATGAGAAATCACTTGACATACATGACAAGGACTATACCAAAAAAGACAAAACACAGCAGGTGGCATGAGGATGTGGAGGAACTGGAACCCTCATAAGTTACTGATGGGGATGTAGGTAGTGCAGCCAGTTTGGAAAATTACACAAAATGTCAAACACAGAGTTACCACATGGCCCAGCAACTCCGCATCTAGGTAAATATCCAAGAGAAATGAAAATGAATTTCTACACAAAAACTTATACAGAAATGTGATGGTTTGGGTGTCATCCTGATGGGATCAAGGGTACCCAGATGGCTGGTAAAGCATTAATTATTCTCAATGCTTCAGTACGCACTGAGCCAGGTAGGGCGAATTCCTGTTCTCTGTTCTAGAGCAGAGGAACCTTCCTCTCCTGCCCTTCGATGTGACAACCCCATGTTTTCTGGGCCTAGGACTCCGAGATCCACCCTCATGTATTCCACCATCATGGTATCCACACAGCATTGCTTCTGACCAAGCAACTCACTTCACACTAAAGAAGTGCGGCAATGGGTTCACACTCATGGAATTCACTGGTCTCACTTACCCTGTTCCCCACCATCCTGAAGCAGCCGGTCTGACAGAATGGTGGAATGGGACTTTGAAGTCACAGTTGCAGTGCCAGCTACCCTGCAGGGCTGGGGCAAGGTTCTCCAGAAGGCCGTATATGCTCGAAATAAGCACCCAATATATGGCGCTGTTTCTCCCATGCCAGGATTCACAGGTCCAGGGATCAAGGGGTGGAAACGGAAGTGGCACCACTTACGATTACCCCTAGGTGCCCACTAGCAAAATTTCTGCTTCCTGTCCCTATGACTTTATGCTCTGCTGGACTAGAGGTCTTGGTTCCAGAGGGAGGAATGCTTCCATGAGGAGACACAAACATGATCCCACTGAACTGGAAGTGAAGGCGGCCACCAGCCCCCTCAGACTCCTCATGACTCTGAGTCAACAGGCTAAGAAAGGAGTTGCGGTGTTGGCTGGGGCGACTGACCCAGACTACCGAGGGGAAGCTGGACGCTACTCCACGCTGGAGGTAGGGAAGACTAACATCCGGAATACAGGAGATCCCTTAGGACGTCTCTCAGCACTACCATGCCCTGTGATTAAGGTCAATGGAAGAATACATATATATACATATATATATGTGTATATCAAGCCAATGTCTTTGTTTTCTTTCCTCTCTTATTCCCCCGTCATGACAGAAGATGTATCAAGTTTACATCAGTATTGAACTATTGTTAAATTTACATCATAGTATTTGAGGTACAGGATACCAGGAGAAGGGTGGACATCTCTCAGAGACTTTACCTCCTCTCCCAGGGAAGGGGTCAGTGCCTTGTTTGTTGTACACAGGACAGTTGTACCATGCTAGGCAGAACTAGGACCTTGTTATTGTCTTTATGGGAGATTAGGTATAGTTTGAGAAGATGAGTATGGTTGCCAAGTTGACTAGGGATGTACTTGCGATGGTTGATGTTGGGTGTCAGCATGACTGGATCAATGGTACCCAGACAGCTGGTAAAGCATTTGTTGCTCTGGGTGCTCCAGCAGACACTGAGCATGGCCTCTTCTGCTGGAATAGACCCCTCATGCCACTCAGTCAACAGGCTAAACAGGCTCAGTCACGCCAGCCAGCACCACAATCACCATTTTAGCCTATTGACCGAGAGGCATTGATTGGAGTGATTGGGCTGCTCCAGGTTCTCTGTCATGTTGACTCTAGGACTTACCTTTGGCCTCCCAGACTCATGGGTCTTTGTCCTTGAACCATCGGCTCCCCTGGTTCTGAAGCCTTTGGACTTGGACTGACCCACCCTACCTGCTTCCCCGACTCTCCAGCTTGCAGATGGCCTATCGTGGGACTTTTCAGCCTCCATAACCACGTGAGCCAATTCCCCTAACAAATCCTTTCTTTTATATATATCCATATACATATCCTATTGAATCTGTCTCTCTGGAAAGCTCTGATTAAAACAAGGAATGTCATATGGTACTATTCAAAATAAATAAAAAGTGGAAACAACCCAAATGTTCATTGACTGATAAATGTATATAAACAAAATGGGATATAAATACACACATACACACACAGAGAGAGAGAGAGAGGAATATCATCCAGCGATTAAAAAGGAATGATGTACTAATATATGCTACATATATAAGCCTTAGAAACATTAGGCTAAGAATAATGAGTCATAAAAGTCCAAATATTGTATTATTCCTTTCATATAAAATGTCCAGAAAAGGAAAATCTACAGAGACACAAAGGGTGTTAGAGGCAGAGGTGCTGAGGGGAGAAAGGAACAGGAAATCCCCACTAAGGAGAGCAGGGTTTCTTTTGCGGGATGACAAAATACTCTAACTGTAGATTCAGGTGATGATTGCACAACTCTCTAGGCACACTAAAAGCCAGGGGATTGTACACTTTAAATGGGTAAATTTTTGGCATTTAAATTATATCTCAGTAAAGCTGTTTAAAACAACCTCACTGAATGGCATTTGGTAAATTCAAAAATATTTACAGACTGAAATTTCTATTACTGTGTTTTAAATAGTACAAGCGTTCCACCAAGTGTTAATATGGTTTTGCAAAAAAAGAACAGAGCTGCATGAATGAAGCTTGGGAAGTGCTGGGTTAAGAATGACAAGCGTCTGTGGTACAATTGTGGAGAAGCGTTTGTCCTGCCCATGTGTCTGTGGCATCCAGGGCATGTGAGGGGAGGGGAGGTGGTGGTCTTGCTCTGCAGCACATAGTTTGGGACGGTTTTGTGCAATGACAGGAGTGCAAAAGGAGCCTGGACCAGAGGGCAGCTCTTTGCTTGGCTTTCACCGGGACGAACCTCCTGTTCTTTTCACAGAAGCATGTACAGGCTTAGAGACATGGATGTCAGGGACAAGAGCAAGCCCCTCAACAAAACCCTGCCATCCTCTCTTAGGACAGGGATGGAGGTGCTGAGGACACAGGAAAAGAGTTTTGGGGTGGCACCAAGTGAATGCAGAATGGAACCAAGCCTTGGCTGTCCTGAGGGTCCCCGGTGGTCTTAACCCCATTCAGCAGTAGCCATAGGGTCTCTGAAGCTTTAATAGCAGCATCCAGGGCTGAGGGTGATCTGTTGGGGACATCCATTTTTTGGTAAGATGACTCTCAAATCCCTAGGGGAAGCCCGCTAACCAACAAACTACCCACCCACCCAACCAACAAACCAACTAACCAACAAATCAATCAACCAGCAAATCAACCAACCACCCAACGAACCAGTCAACAAGACTGTCCACCCCTTTCTTGCCCCTGCTGACCCTTCCAGCTGGGCCATGCTTAAGCATGCTTAAGCACTCTTCACCTGTGTTCAGGTACTTCTGGTAGGCAGGTGACATCGGGACCACTTTCGTAGCTTATGCTATTGAATTCAAATCTGGAAATCTGTTCCATGTGTTTTGAGTAGGTCCCTGCACTTTCTTTGCCTGAAGTCAGGATGCTGCTCTAGCGTGTGCCCACCTCTGAGAAAGTCTGATCATGAATACAAGAATGCAGATTCACCGAGCAGATGGTCCTGGAAGCCAGCATTCAGCATGTTGCAAAATTATTTTCTTCTTCATTTTACTGAAAGGTTTTCTAAAACTCTGCTTTACAGGAACTTCTAAAGCTCCTGAATATGTTTAGTTTCCAGACTCGTGGGTGCTCCTTTCTTGGTGCTGGGTTGGAAGTCCTCAGGTTGCAAGGGCACTGATATCTCCTTGCAGGTCTGAGCCTGCCTGGCATGGTTCCCTGCGGGGCATCCTCCTCCTCTGGACAGCTGGGTCCCTGCCCACTCTTGCTCTCTCGGTCGGGTCCATTGTCCACACTGCTGTCAGCGTGACCTCCCCAGGAGCAGGTGAAGCAGGTCCAGCTGCCTTGGAGCACCCTGTGTCTGAGGGCTGTGGGTTCCCTCAGTTCTGTGCCCTCTCAGACAAGTCACCGAGCCTTTCTGGGTGGGAAGCAGGGATGAGCGGTGGCCTTTCTGTCTCCTCTTAGGGGAGCCTGGGGCTGGGGGCACTTGCGAGAGCTGCTGTCATTCGTCACCATTCAGGTGAGGCCCTGGCCCAGCTCCGGGCTCCCTGTGGCCCGGCCCGAGCACCCAGCTCCTCTCACCTGCTCATCTGCAGCCCTGGGCTCCTGATGCAGGCTGCTTCCTCACACCAGGCCTTCCTTCCATTCCATCCTCCTGAGCTCCTTGTCCTCCAGTCCCAGCAGAATTGTCACATGCTCAGGCACCTTCCTGACCTCACCTAAGGTGGTTCCACCTACAGGCTCCCACGCACTGCACTGTCACACCCCCGATTGGGCAGGTTCCAGCAGATCTGAAGCCTGTTCCCACCCCGACTGCCCTAAAAGCAGGGAGGTCTGGACGGCTCACCCTGGTGCCTGCACACAGTAGCTGCTCAACAAACACTGGGTTGTGTTGCTCCTTGTGACCGGCTAGTACAGCCTGCACACTGTTGAATCACCAGTGGCCCCCGGGGTGGGCGCATTCATTCCTGTGTCCAGAGGTCCTGTTGAGTGAGTGATCATCACTCCTCTTGCCTAAAGGCCCACACTCAAGAAACGTGTCCTAAAGCAGTCAGTGTGGTGCCTGCAGTCCCCTAGAGAGCCCAAGCCATTTGGTCAGCGCCTTCAGAGCAAACGTGCTCTGATCCCTCCTACAGCAAACCACGACAGTGCCCGGTCAACGCAGGTGCAGGTCGAATGCCGTGCACGTGACAGAGATGCAGTGAAGGCCCCACACTGAAGACTGTGGAGAGCAAAGCCAATGAACGACTGGAACATTCTGGAAGAAATACAGCAGCAGAATGGACACACCTTCCTGTAGCCAAAGGCACCCAAGCCCAGGAGATGGCAGAAACCTCCTCACAGGTACGCCTGCTACAGAGAGAGGCCCCAGAGGCTGGCTGGGTTTAAGGGGCTGATTTGCTTCAAGGTAACTCCTGAGTAGCTGGAAGCTCTTTTGTTTTGTTTTCGGTGGGATTTGGCGGTAGAGGGAGTCTTGAGATGGTTAGTTGACCTGTAAGTTTTTCAGAAAGAAAAGATGCTACAGATAATTGGTTCTTTGAACTTGAAATATAATATAGTAATCTTTATATTACTTTTTCTTAGACAATTGAGATGGTAATAGCACCTTTCAATTTTAAATTGAAACTTGAGTCATAGAAGAATCAAACAGACTGTAATGAATAAGACCTGGGTCAATCACACTCAGTAGGATGGTTACAATAAAAGAAGGAAGGAAGGAAGGAAGAAAAAAAGGAAGGAAGGAAAGGAAGGAAGGAAGTGAGGGAGGGAGGGAGGGAGGGAGAACAGCAAGTGCTGACAGGACGTGGAGAAACTTGGAGCTCTTGTGCATTGCTGGTGGGATGTAAAATGGAGTAACTGTGGTGGAAAACAGCATAGGAGGCCCCAGAAGTTAGATGTGGAAAAAAGAATGCCACGCGGCCCAGCAACATCACTGGCAGCATTGAAAACAGAGACTCAGACACTTGCATGTCACAGCAGCATCGCTCACAACGGCCGGAAGCTGGTGACAACCCACATATCCATCAACAGATGAGTGGAGAAGCCAACGTGCGGTGTCCACGCAATGTCACGCTGCTCAGCCATGAGAAGCGTGGAGCACGCGTGCTACCGCACCACAGCACGGACGGACCTTGGAGACATGAGCTGCTGAAAGAAGCCAGAGGACGCACAAGGGACTGCAGTGTGACGTCCTGTTTACAGAAATGTCCAGAACAGGCAGATGTACAGAGACAAGGCAGACAAGTGCTTTCCAGGGTGTGCATGGG
>NW_007733497.1:21616-22803 GCF_000696425.1 Galeopterus variegatus
GTCCAGAACAGGCAGATGTACAGAGACAAGGCAGACAAGTGCTTTCCAGGGTGTGCATGGGGCGGGCAGCAGAAACACTGCTGACGGGCGCCAAGTCTAACTCTGGAGTGATGGAAGGGTTTGGAGCAAGGCAGAGGTGGTGGCTGCACACACTGTGAATGTGCTAAATGGCACGGAGTTGTTCCCTTTAACACGGTTACTTTTATGGTGTGTGAATTTCACCTCAATATATTTTTATTATTTTCTAATACCTGGGTCAAACCTCAGATTTGTTGCTCATTGACATGGTTTTCAGGGGGTCACTGAGATTTAACTGAGCTGGGCCCCCTCCTCTGCTAAGTGGGAGGAAGAAATCTTCCCCCAAGGAAGGCTCAGAAGACTGAGTCGAAGCGTGACCGTATCAGCAGAGGCCCGACATGCACCTGAGCACAGAACTGAGCACGAAACAGCTTCCGGAACATCCACCAGCACCATTCACCAGCCGACGGGCTGTTACCTGCCGGAGGGGTACCACTGGGCCCTCAGTTTTTTAAGAACTCGGCTCAGTGAACAGATCAGCCAACAACAGAGACAGCCTCTGAAGTCTGAGCACAGCCCTCCACAGGACAGCGCGTGGCAGCAGGAGCCTCGCAGCCCGCAGCGTGTTGTGGCAGACGCTTCACGTCGGTCGCGTGGTCCATTGCTCTGCCACCTCCCCGTGTTCCTCTTGCGTTTCTGAGCCCCTCCCTGGGCTCCCGCTGCTGTGCGCTGGTGCTGGGATTTGCACGAACGCCGGGCGAGGTGACACTACCGGGCAGTGTCAGTGAGCTGGCTGTAAATGACAGGCCTCCCACGCAGCCTTCCTGTGGGAAGCCCACTAGGGTCACAGAGCCGTTTAGAGTCACAGAACAGTGAAGGCTCCAGGAGAAGGCAGGAAACAGCAGCACTTAATCTCAGAGGAAGACACTTCTGCGAAAATCTTTTCACACAAAGGAGCAGCTGCAAGTCAGGAGGCGTGCGGTGGGAAGGGGGCAGCAGGGTCCTGACGCCCTCCAGACAGTGAGGCCGGTCCAGGGCATGCCCAGCACTTGCGGCATTGGGGAGGCCCAGGCTGCAGCCTCCATCAAATAGTGAACGAGCCACTCTCGAGGGAGTGACACGCAGTTAACTTCATGACCATTTACTCACCCTCTGACCTGGAGGGGAAA
>NW_007733497.1:23617-26016 GCF_000696425.1 Galeopterus variegatus
AAAAAAAAAAAATAGCATCTTTGTCTATGAGGTTTCGCACAGTGGTTGCCCTTGTCCTGCAGACACTGCGTTCCAAGACCCCCAGCGAATGCCCGAAACCGTGGCTAGTACGGAGCCCTGCGTGTGTGACGTTCTCCTGTGCATCCCCACCGGTGCTGCAGCAACTCATAACCCTGCACGGTGAGCCACGAACAACAGCTAGCAGCAAAGTGGGACAGCGGAGCCGCGCTCGGACACTGCAGCAGAGCTTACCCGGACATGGCCCCTCTCTCTGAACACCGTGATAGCTCTGGACTGCAGCCCACCTTGGGCAACTGAAGCCACAGAGTGAACGCGAGGACAAGGGGCACCGTGGCTGTTCAAAAATGTCCATTAAAAACGGTGTCTTCTGGTGGCCGTGCTGCCCACTGGGTCCCACCCCACAGGGAAGCTGAACTTATGCCCCGAGGGAGAGGACGGGGGGCTGCCAGGGCAGCTGACAGGAGGGGCTCGAGCCGGGCCACCTCCTTCCAGAGAAGGACAGGGGGACGTGCAAGGGGCCTCACTGCCTCCTTTCACACCCTTCTGAAATTCATTTTAAAAATAAGCCTGAATAAAAACTTTCTATCATTCATTTTAGTTTTAAATACCAGGTCCTTTTCATCCTGGTTGGAGTCACGGACACTAAGCTGGGAGGAACCTCAAGGTTGGTGTGTTCTGCTCGATGCACGAAGGGCTGGGCCCCGACAGGGGAGCCCTTGTCTGACACTGCTCAGAGGGCCCAGGCTGTGCTTGCAGGGCACAGACTATGCTCGGGGGGCCGGGCTATGCTCAGAGGGGCCTGGGCTGAGTTAGGTGGGCCTGGGCTGTACTGGGTGGGCCTGGGCTGTGTTAGGTGGGCCTGGGCTGTACTGGGAGGGCCTGGGCTGTGCTGGGTGGGCCTGGGCTGTACTNGGCTGTCCTGGGTGGGCCTGGGCTGTGCTGGGTGGGCCTGGGCTGTACTGGGTGGGCCTGGGCTGTGCTGGGTGGGCCCGGGCTGCGTTAGGTGGGCCTGGGCTGTGCTGGGTGGGCCTGGGCTGTGCTCTGGGATGCCTGGTTTGTGTTCTTCCACTCATTCTGAGATCCTCTTTCCCATAACCCTCCAGTCAAGTCCCTTTTTGCTTAATTAAGTTGCTTGCAACAAGGGGACCTGACAAATCCAGGATCCACCCTCCCTCTCAGCCCAGCCAGCTCTGCCCGCTCTGTGACGAGACGAAGCGTTCTCACTTCTGCTCCAGGATACAGTGAAATTCAGGCCCCTGAGCATCAGCTGGCAGCATGCTGGTGGACAGGAGTCCTTCAGGCCATCTTGCTCCTGAGCTAGAGGATAGAGGACATCGGCGGCCAGTCCCTCACCACGCAGCCCTCCTGTGGTTCTGTCAGAGCATTGGAAGCAGGTGCTGTCTGTCCAAGGGCTGACGGTGGCAGCCTCAATTAAGCCTGAGCTCCCCCTCAGGAGGTCGGTGTGACCATTTCAAGCACAGTGACCTGAGCACATCTTTGCTCATGTCTTGGGAGTCCTGGGATCCTTCCTAGAGGATGAGGGCTCCATAGCTGGCCCAGGACTCTTGTCTACCTCGGTCCCCTCGATGCCCACAGCAGGAGACACTGGGGGGTACTGGATGGACAGGCGAGGCCCTCCCCAGCTTTCCCGTCTTGGGATACCTTCTGCTCCCCCACTCTCTTCTGGGACGCCATGCTGAGGGCTGCCCACTCCTCCTGGCTCCATGCCAGATACATGTCACTCCTCTGCAGTAGAAGCTCTTCCTCCAGGAGACGCTGTTTTCTAAGTTCAGTTCCAAAGGCTGTCTGAGAGCCACACTTAACCACCAACCCCATGATGATTGCTGAAAGCATGTTTGTGTCTGTGTGTGTCTCTGCAGGTGTGTGTGTGTCTGTTTGATATGGGTCTGTGCGTGTGTATACATGTGTTCATGTGTATGTGTGTAGTGCATGTGTGTGTGTGACGTGTCTGTGTCTCTGTGTTTGTATGTGTGCCTATGCGTGTATAGGTGTGATGTTTGTGTGTGCATTTGATACACATGTGTGTGTGCACACTTCTCCACATGTGTGATCACCAGCTGGGTGACTCATGACAGGGATGCTGTGTGCCCAAAATGGTGCTGTCTGGTAGAACTTTCTGCAGGGACGGAACGCTCCTTAAGCTGTTGGAACCATGGCCGGGAGCCCCACGGGCACTGAGATGAAGCTGCTGATTTTGTTCACCTGTAATTAATTTAGGTTTAAGTAGCCACTGTGGCTGGAGGTCACCATACTGGACAGTGCAGTTCCAGGTTTGCTGGAGTGAGCAGGACTGAAGCCATGTTGGGACTTAAAACCACATGGGCTGTAAAAGATTTTAAAAGGACCAAGTTTTTTTT
>NW_007733497.1:26661-33212 GCF_000696425.1 Galeopterus variegatus
GAACCTTGGTTATGGGGCAAGATGACATTATTTACATGAATGTGAAGTTGTTTTCCAGCCATCCCGGAGCTGCAGACTTGCATGCACTATCCAGACCCTGGGAAACCCAGGAAGACATCACTAAAGCTGTGCTGATTGCACCCTCCAGCAGGACCCTGAGATGACAGCAAGGACAGGTGTAGAAACCAGAAGGAGTCTTGGCGAGACCTTGCACCTGACTCCGTGCATGTCTCCCTCCGTCCTGCTTTTCATTTCCCATGTTCCATTCCAGCTGCTGCCTGTTTAAAATCCCCTTGAAACCCTAAAGTGGGGAGACAATTCTCAGATGTCCGATAATGAGCGTCCTGCCTCGCACCAGCGTTTGGGACTGACCAGCAGAGAGCAGTGGGACCTGGACACCAGTAATAGGTTCTTCAGGAAGGAGGTGGATGCAGGGTCCCTCTTCTGTGCCCTGTGCACTGCCAGAGAGGAGGGTGGAGGGGACAGGCTTCCGGGAGGCCCGGACAGTCCCTGCCCTTCACCTCACAGGTACACGGTGACACCCGTGAGGAAGCATGTGGGGTGTGAACTGAACTGTGGCTGCCCTTCTGCAGTTGTTAGGGCGACCACAGGTCATGTGCAGAAGACACTCCGGGCAGCAGGACTGTGTCAGGGGTCCCCCATGCTGCGTGGCCCAGGCTGGCACAGCCTGCTGGGGAAACACAGTGGCACTTCCTCCTGCTCTCCACTGTCCTGCCCCTCCCCGGGCAGGGGCTCAGGGCACCAGGGAGCCGCGACGCGGTTGACGCCCACTCACTGGACTGTCCGGGTCTCCTGGGAGCCCCTCCCCTCCACCCTCCTCTCTGGCAGTGCACAGAGCACAGAGCATGACCATGACAGCGCCAGAGAGACCCAGGGGTCGGGGACCCGAGGCACGGCCCCACCTGCCAGGGGCCTGCAGGGCATCAAGAGAGGAAGAACCAACCTAAACGTGGGGCAGCCGTGAGAGAGATGACACAGGCAGGCTCAGACTCAAGGCAGATGCCCGGGCTTGGAGACCCTCCCTGCCTGACCCCTGCCGATTTCCCTCTGGACCTGCAGGACCATCTTCTCTTCCCACCCCACCTGCCCCTGCGTCTCCTGCTCCCTTTTCCAAGAACAGGCGGGGACCCTGCTGGAGAGGAGGCATAGAAAGAGCCCTGGCGGTCTGGGTGAGGACAGGGCCCGCAGAGCAAGGTCTAAAGGCAGGACGGTGGGAGGGGAGCCCGGCACTTCAGGCCAAGGCAGGCCTTGGGGAAGGGCCCCGGGGAAGGGCCTCGACCGCAGGCCAAGCCGCTGGTGGCTTCCCCAGGGAGAAAGCACCCAAGCCTGCTCCTGGACCCTCTGTGCCTTGAACTTTCCACCAGGAAACCCAGTTTCTGCGTAAAGCAGAGCAAGGCCCAGTGCCAAGGGCCCTTGCACCACTCACCTGTGCTCTGCAGCTAGCACAGGCCGAGACCACATGTGGACGGGTCTGGCATGGGTCCTGGCCTCCCCCATGACTTGGTGAAGCCTGGTCCTCTGCCCCTCCTTCTGGAGGTCCCAGCTTGCATCAGACATCACACACGAGCAGTTGCCAGCCCCGCAGTCTCCACTCCAAGGGGCCTCACTCAATCAAACACAGCCTGTTCTCCAAGAACCAAAACGAGGCGTGGCCCGGGGTGCCTGGCTGAGGTGCAGGTGGGCATGAGGCCATGCAGGGAAGGGGGCGGGGGATGGACATGTGGTCGCATAGCACTTGGTAACCAGAGGGAGTGGACAGAGGGAAAGAGGACAGCTCGCCAGCACCGAAGGCACTGGGAACGGGGCAGGTGCAGCTGCAGGAGCAATGGGCAGGTCAGCGCCCCTCCCCTCGCTGTGTGTCCCGAGCTGAGAACACGCCACGTGGGACCGTGGGCTGCCCCTCAAGCAGCCTCATGGTGGGGCCATCAAATTCTCGTCCTGGATCATGTTCTCGTGCCAGGAAGAGGGACACAAATCCTACCCATGTGCAGGAGACGAGGCTTGATTTAATTTTGTCCTTGAAATCATGGCAGTGAAGTTCAGCACGTTGTCACTCCTGCGTCTGAAGAACTGCAGTGACATCCTACCCATGTGCAGGAGACGAGGCTTGATTTAATTTTGTCTTTGAAATCATGGCAGTGAAGTTCAGCACGTTGTCACTCCTGCGTCTGAAGAACTGCAGTGACTAACTCCATCATTTACTCACCACCAGTGAGGAAGAACCGCCAGTGCTGTCATTTCATGTTGCCTCATCTGAAAGCTCACGGCCCAGTGCCGAATGTCATCACGGGAGGATCGAGGCCAGGTCCCCGGCCTCAGAGCCAGGACAAAAATGACGCCACGGATGCTATGAAGCCTCACAGTCCGCTTAACATAAGAACGTCTGCCACTCCCTCCCCCGGCCCGCCTCGTCCTACCTCGTCCTTCCTCGTAGGCTGCTGGAGCGTTACGATAAAAACATGTCATACAAAACAAACAGAAAGGACCCGCCAAGCGGTGACAGAACACTGAGTGCTCAGGGTCGCTGCCCAGCCCCCTCCCAGACAAACCCTACAGAGCCTCTGCTAGTCTGTGCGAGGTGGGACACTGACCTCCCAGTTTCCCCTCCAGGTTCGCTGGAGAACACTCCTTGCTTGAAAATGTTTGGCTCGGAGTCTTTCATTCTGTTTTTCTCGCTGACCTAACAGATGTGACCGTACAGCTTGTTCCGTGGAAGGATCTCTGTCCTGGTCCCTGTATCTCCATGTCTGAACATGGTGCACATGAGCTGTGTGCTGCACACCTCCACGTGTTGTGTGAAGGACTCTCAGTGATTCCCTGTGTAGATTTTGTCCTCAGCTTTTGTTTTGGAGGTGCCCCTGGGTCTCTTTCGTGTCTGAACATGGTGCACACGAGCTGTGTGCTGCACACCTCCACGTGTTGTGTGAAGGACTCTCGGTGATTCCCTGTGTAGATTTTGTCCTCAGCTTTTGTTTTGGAGGTGCCCCTGGGTCTCTTTCAGTCCCCAGCTACCAGCTCATGAGGACACTCGGGTGCCTTGGATAGGTCCACGCAGTGAGGACCTGAGCCTGCTGGCAGCCATGGGAGTGAGCCTGGAGCCTGGAGCCTGGAGGGGCAGGAAAGGATTTGGGGGGTGAGGGAAACGTTTGTTATTTAGATTGTGGTGACGGTTTCTTGGAGGTATATGTACAGCAGACCGCACGTCAGTGGCCTGTAGTTGCTACTCTTCAGTCACCCACTGAGGAGGCTGCAGAAGTCGGAGAGGTGGCATAACGCGTGGACAGGAGCAAGCTCTGCAAACTGGGTAGGCGCCAGTATGGGAGACTTCGGAGCTCTATTTGGGGTCAGCTGTGCAGGGCGTTTTCCAGGTGGTGGAGAAGATGGCAGGAGCCACACCCAGCAGGGATCTGAGCAGACTTGCTTTGTGTTTGGATCGGCGCTTTGTCTGCACAGCTCGTAGACAGAGTGTTGTCCAGAATCATCACAGTGAAAAGTCAAAGGTTAAAAAGTAGACTAATTTGCCTTTTGGAAGATAGAAAGGGTCCCGGACTTGCACACGCACTCGGCAGGGAGAGGGACAAAGCAGCGTTGAGGACACACAGGCAGAGAGCTGCTGGGATCCACGCCCAGGGCCCGTGCCAGGTGGATGGAGAGGGACCGGGGCATGCTGCGCCCCTGCCGTTGTTTTTACTGGACCCACTTAGGAGGAGGCAAAGAAAGAGAGTGAGCCGAGCGGCTGGGCCCCACCTGGAAATGCTCCCCCAAGTGAGCCCAACTGTTCTCATGCCACCGCGGACAGCAGCCGCCGAGCCCTGGCACCGCAGAGGACGGGCTGGTGGCACACGCTGCAGGGTGAGACGGTGAGACCGGGCTGCCGCGTCTTCACCTCCTGTACATAGGACCAATCCACAGCCCGGCACACCCATCTGTCCCCAAGTCTGCAACAAAGCCGGGCCCGTGGCCTCCCGCATTTCTGCCCTGCAGTATTCCTGTGACCCCTTGGGGACCACATTAAACTGTGTCCAACACACAAACTGGAAGTTCCACTGTCACGTGTAGGAGCCATTTGTATCAGTACTAAAAAGCTGCACTTTCCCACCTCGAAATCTGACTGTGCTGCTGCTCCTTTTTTGGACTTTATAGAATACGGCATGTATTGTGACCGCTGTTCATTTATGCACAGCTGACAGGATGAACTTGGTTGCACTAGAGTCCAAATATGCAAAACACAGAGCAATATCCCAGCTCCCAGAAAAAAGTAAAATCACTATTCACTAAAATAAATGAAAAGTTTTAGGCACAAGTAAAGACCCCTTTCAGAAGAACTTTGACTTCTAAAATTATCTGAGAAGAACGTTTGCCACTCAGGATTAGTTAAGAGACATTTCGTAGCAGAGAAAAATCAGCCTGGCTGTTTCTGAGGAGAGAAAGGCCAGGCAGCGGAAGGAACCAAGTCAGCCGTCACAGGCTGTGTGGCCTCGAGCTGGGTGCCGCCCTCTCTGTGCCCCACGGGCTGCTTGGAGGATCCAGGGAGGTCACCTGTGCATAGGACCCGCTGCGTGCTGCCAGCTCAGGGAGTGCTTGTCATTTTCTCTTAGCTCTGCTTGCTGTTTCCCCTGCAACTTATCCAATTACATTTTGTTTTTAAATAATTAATATTAATGGTCATTTTTAATTTAAAACCATTTTCTCAGAATATGTTGAAACCTTTGAAGTCGCTAACTACAGCTGCAGCTGATTTCTGATGGTTTTGAATGAGGACTGAGAAAAGAAAATTGCCTTTTCTAACATGTTACCCTAAATCTGCTCCCGAAAACAGATGTCTTCTGCGTAGGGATGCTCCGGTGGGCTGGGTTATGTAGAGAGAAGTCGTGTAACACGATGCAGAAAAAAAGGCATCTCTGGGCGTCAGCCAGGAGACCTGGCCTGTCCCTCCCGCTTCCCTGCACTTCTCGGACCCTCAGTTTACCCATGCGTAAAATGGAAGCCTGGAGCCCCAAACTGGAATTCCATTTCATCCTGTGACTCCAGGCGTCTTGGTCAGGCCCAGGTAGTGACGGCGTTAAAAACTGCTTTATTGCATGTTTTCTAAATTCTCTTGTCCAAACCAAAATATCAACAGTTGGACTTTTTGGAGGGAAGGATGGGAGTGGGACCCTGGTTTATCTTAACACACGTGCACATGTCCTACTGTTCAAATTTCCTGAGATGAGTGGGCACCACCTTTGGGTCACTGGTGACAGAGAAGAGGAAGAGCAATCCAAGCTGTGCAGTGACACAAGCATGTGCGTGTTTGTGTGCACGTATGTGAGAATAGCATATGCCAATATGAGCAAATAAGCGGCAGCGTGTGCCATGTTCTTACAGGATTTGGCTCAGTCGTCATCCTTTGATGCTTCAGAAAAACCCTCTTGTGCCTTCCCCACACAGGAGGACGCTGAGGCCAGGCAGCAGGGGGCACCCAGCTCTGTCTGCGTGTCTGCTGTGTGAGGTTCTGCCCGTCTTTCTGCACCTGCCCCTGCAGGGACTGGCACCTCGCAGTTAGTGCAAGCTGGGCACAGCGGCCTTCCCCACACAGGAGGACGCTGAGGCCAGGCAGCAGGGGGCACCCAGCTCTGTCTGCGTGTCTGCTGTGTGAGGTTCTGCCCATCTTTCTGCACCTGCCCCTGCAGGGACTGGCACCTCGCAGTTAGTGCAAGCTGGGCACAGCGGCTTTCGGGATCCGCTGTTAGTGGAGAGCATGGGCCAGAGGCTTCTCTGCCCCTCAGTGAGGCTCCGATGGGTGAATATGTCCTGTTCCACGGGGAACAAAAAGCCCTCTGGGGAGCGTGCTGGCCTACTGGAAACGGCATCCGCTCTGGAGCCGGCAGATCTGGTCCAGGGTCCCAGCTCCATAGCCCACCAGTCGTGTGGCGTTTGGTAAACTCCTGAAGTTCTGTGAGTCTCCATTGAGATGTGTTCCCAGGAACCTCGTGGTAATAAATAAGGTCATTTAAACATGGGGTTCTCGTCTCGGTACCGAGCAATTTCTCACGCCCGATTTTCAAGCGACAAGCCCAGGGTCGCAAGACCATCTCTCTCCCTTGGTCTCTGCTGGCCCCGTCCCCCAACTGTCCCATCTTTAATCCCTCACCAAATCCTGTCCATTCTGCTTCCAAACATGCCCCAGTACTTGCGCTTCTGTCTCTGTGGCCTCCACGTTTTTCCCAAGTGACTCTGACCTCTCTCCGAATCTTTCTTAGAGAACCAGCTCTTCAGTAGTCTCCAAAGGGGGAGTCTCCCTCTCTCCCGTGTTCCCCTCCTGCGACCCACTGTCCGTGTGCAGTGATGGTCCCTAAACACTCATGGCACAGTGGGCCTCTCCCCTCTGCACTTGGAATAAAATCCAAGCTCCTGCACGGCCAACACCTGGGGCGGGCCGCCGTCTCCGTCCTTGTGCCTGGACTCGCACACTGGGTTTCCCTCCGTCTCTGCCGCATGCCACGCTGTCCCCACTTAGAGACGCCTCGTCTGCCAGCTCCTCCGTCCTC
>NW_007733497.1:33501-39501 GCF_000696425.1 Galeopterus variegatus
TCAAATCTCGAGGAAAGCAGACGTGCCACATGTCAGTTCTTTAGAGACGCAAAGAACCTAATGAAACTCTCTTCTCCTGCATGGCCACGCGTTGTATTACACAAAGGCCAGACGCAGCCGGAGCAGGCGGGAGCCAAGAGCCACAGCCACAGGTGCTGAGAGCTCATGGCTCTGCACAGGTCACCTCAGGTCATCTCCAGACAGCCTGCGGGACTGGGCGTAGTTACTCTTACTCAGAAGCAACCTAAAGACGCGCAGTGAGAAGCAGGAGCTCATATGCATGTGCACATTTGCAATCGCAGTTGAAGAGAGAGTTTCTGGTGGGAATGAGCTGAATGCTCCCCCGCCGTGGCTGCAAGGCCGCGCTGCCGTGTCGGCTCCGTTACTGCTTATCAGGTGAATCTGAGTACAGACACGTTAAAAGTGAATCTTGAAAGACACATTGGATGGCTTTGTACACAAATAGGTCTGTTTTTCTTCAAAGAAGATTGTTTGGCTACTTTCTCAGTGTCATGATAGAAAAATGGGTCACGGAGCAGCGCTCGTAAAGCGCACTCAGTGGGGAAGATGACCGTGTGAGCAGACAGTTAAAGTGCAGGGCGGGAGGGTGTGTGGGAAAGGACACAGGTGGGCGATCCCCGAGGGAGTGGCCGCACCGTCCCCAGGGAGGCCAGGACTTGTCCACCCAGTTCTGAATTGACGCCCCTCCCTGTCCCCGCCTGAGGGCTGCTGCACTTGGCACTCGAGTGGAGTGGGGCATCCGCCGCGGCCATACCAGAGTCTGCCTGTGGTGGAGACGGGACCTCCAGGTGCCACGCAGGGCACTGTCGGATCCTGGTAGGAAAACAAAGTCTGCAACCAGCAGAGGAGAGTGGTGTGTGTCCAGGCGTCGCCCTCAGCAGGTGGGAGCAGGGGACTAGCTCACACAATTATGGAGGCCAAGAAGTTCTGTGACAGGCCACGTGTAAGCCGGAGAACCGGAGAAGTTGGTAGTGTGGTTCGGTCCAAGTCCAAAGGCCTCGGACCCAGGGGAGCCGATGCCATAACACTCAGTTTAAGGCCAAAGGCCCACGAGCCCGGGGCCACAGGTGTGAGGCCTGGAGCCCAAAGGCCAGAGAAGAAGGGGGTCCCGGCTCCTGAGAAGACAGCGGGAATTCACCCTTCCCCACATTTTTGTTCCATCCAGGACCCCAGCTCATGGGTGGTGCCCACCCCTCTTGTGGGAGGATCGTCTGCACTGGGTCCACCAAGTCACACGCCAGTCTCCTCCAAACCCCCTCACAGACACACCTGGGGCAGCCCCGTCACTCCAATCAATGCCACCACCAGGGCTTCCCCTTCAGCAGAAGAGGCCACACTCAGTGCCCGCGGAAGCCCTGAGAACAATGCATGCTTTATGAGCTGTCTGGGTGCCCTTGATCCGGGCACGCTGACCCCAACATCAGCCATCGCAATCCTCCTGCAAAGTTCTCTTCTCATTAGCCCTGGTTCCCCCAACAAGAAACACCCAAAGTTAGCCTAAATCCTGCAATGAGAAACTCCCATCGTAGACCCTAGATTCCCCCCAAAACCTTCCTGTCAAAAGTCTGAGTCCCTGAGAAGAAACGCCTGTTCTCGGCTCCTGGGCCAGTGGCTAGCTTGAACGAAACACCTCAGGCCTGGGGCCTCCCGGTGCCTGCAGAGGCGGGGCCAGTTCCCACTGTCCCACCTGTTTGGGGCGGCTGCCTTGGGGAGCCTCTGCTCCATGTCTCTGAGGATGTGTGGGCTTAGCCGAGGTCCATCCCGCTGTGGTCAGTGTGTTCCTGGCTGTGCTGCAGACGGTGGCATCTCTCAGGGCTGCAGAGGGGAGGGCACGTGGCAGCAGGTGCAGGGCTGGGCCATGGGACCTCCTCATGGCTGCTCTGGCCACCATTGCCCCGAGGGCTGGGCCCCATCCACACAGTCGCTGTGGATGCATTTGCACCGGCAGGGCCTGTGGTGGTGACAGTAGAAAGGAGCAGGGAAGGGGGCCCAAAACCACCAAGGCAAGAGCGGCCCCCAAAGCACAGCCACTTCACGTCCCCCTGTCATTGCTCTCCAGCGGCTGGCAGATCCCTCCTGCCCGGCACTCACAGGCCGCACCCCGTGCCCACAACCTTGTCCTCACGATGTCTGCTGGGAGCACTTGTGCTCCAGCTTCATGGATTCCTGTGGGGGCGGGCAGAGGCGCCGTGCCTGGGGAGGGCTGCAGCACAGCCACCTACCCACATCCCATGCCCTCGAGGCCATGCGAGGCATCTCAGACCCTCCTGCCAGGCTGAGCCCCACCTGCCTGAGGCACACCCGGGTGTGGCGTGAAGGGCTACGGTCCCCACAGCACCGCTGGTGCCCACATGCCTCGGTCTCCATCGGGCTGCTCCCCTCCGCAGTGCAGACGAGACCCTCCCCGTGAATTCTGGCCCCGTCTGGGGAGAATGGGGTCCGTGGGCTCCATCCCAGGCAGTCCCAGGACTGCGTCTGCCTCCCAGGGCCGCAAACGCTGGGCCCAGACCTGCCCTCTGCCGACTCTGTGGCCTCTGCCCGCGGCTGCCCCTCTCTGGATTTGTCTCCGGCCCCATGACCCCAGCTCCTGTCTGGACAGAGGACTCAGCTCACATCCGTGAAGCTCCCAGCTCCTGTCCCAAGCCCTGAGCAAGTCCCCAATGGCACCTCGTCCCTCATCCCTGGTCCTTGTCCTCTCGATCCCTCTCGCCCCCTCCCCCGCACAGGGTCCTCCCGCAGACCCCTGACCTCTCTGCCCTCTGCCCATCATCAGCTTGTTACGACCCCACATTAAAGTTCAGGGGAAGCCGCAGACCTGGGCTGCCGGTCCCTGGACCGCTGCAGTCTCTGACACACGGAGCCCTCCCCGCGTCCGCCAGCCACGTTGCATCTGCGGAACCAGCGCAGGCCTGCTGGTCTGGCACTTCTCTGGGGTTAGCCCTGGGATGAAAGCGCCCTTTTCACTGGAGGAGACACTAGACTGTCATTCTGGACAGGACATTCCTGAGCCCCATGTGTGGCCTGGTGGGTCCCCAGCTACTCCACGTGTCCGCTCACTGCTCCGTCTGAATCCTCAGGCACATAAGGCCTCAGGCCAGGACCCTGGAAAAGAAGGAAAAAGGGGAGACTGGCCAGGTGTGTGGGCTCCTCAGCAGCCACGCCTCACTGTTTGGGGTTTGTTTTGTGTGTGTGCATTAGCGGAATTAGCCTAATTTTTTCTGGCATGTGGACGTGGCCTAGCAGGGTCCAGGTATCCCCAGCAGCTCTGGTTGGATGCGGTTCTGATGGTCACCGGGCTGGACGCTTCGCGGATGTGTCCACGTCACCTTCTGCAGGGCCGACTAACCTTTTCTGTACGGGGCCGGAGAGTAAACCTGTCTGGCTTTGTGGGCTGTGCGGTCTCTGCCCCAGCTCTCAGCTCTGCCGTTGCTGGGAAAAAGCAGCCATGGCACATTGAGTGGAGGAGCGAGGCTTGTGCCGACAAACTTTATTAAAGAAAACAGGCGGTGGCACCGATTGTTCCAGGACCGAGTCTGCTGACTGCTGTCCTGAAGGGACAAGGAGCACAGGCGCTCAGTGCCGTGTGAGCGTGAAGCACCTTGTGGACACGATCCCATGTGAAGCGGCCACCAAGGCCCAGACAGTGACGACGTGTCCCTGGTGCTGGGGTGGCCGGCGTCCAGGCTGAGCCCTGCTGGGGCCACCCTGGCAGGGTTTGGAGATGTTTTGGGGCAGCACACTTAGCACTCTTGCCTCGTTTTGGTCTGTGGTGTGTGTGGATCCAGTGAGGGCACAGGGTCCCCATGGCAAGGCCATTTCTGCCTGTTCCACCCTCAGCTCGAGTCATGTGTCATTTCACACCCGTGTACGTTGCACGTGTTGGATGGGACCAGAGCCGCCGCCCAGCCTGCTCAGCACGCAGGACGAGGACATGTGGGTCGCAGACACTGCACAAATGTTGGCATAATCCTGGAAGGGGTCGCAGCGAGAGAACACAGTCTTGTCCCAAAGCTTGGGTTTTACTGGGAGCTGCTGGCCCGAAGGCCGGGCCCAGCGAGTGCCTGGTGTTCCTGTCCCCTCTCGCCTCCTTGTGAAGGTGTGTGTGACCCAGCAAGAGAAGACACAGTTTGAAATAATTTTAAAATTATTTACCGAACCCCTCTATGCTGGTTAGCTCATTGGTCAGAGTGCAAGGTCATGACAGCAAGGTCAAGGGTTCGGATCCCCACACCGGCCAGGCTCCCGAATAAAGACAACGAGCCCTCCCTTCCCGTCCTGAAGCCGTCGTGATCCTGATTCACAAAACCAAACGGGTTATTTAGTGGAGCTGGACGCAGCGAAGGTCTCGCTCTGGTCTCATGGCGAGACGAGCTGTGTCAGGCTCTGGTCCTCCCCCGGGGAGCGGCCCTCGTTTCCCGTCCCTTAGACACAGAGTCCGCAGGACGCGCACCGCGGAGGGCAGGGGACAGCAGTGCGTGGGGAGCACAGAGGGCCGGGTGGGGCCTGGGGCCCGGGCGGCGGTGCAGGGCAGGGGGCTGCGGGTGCCGCCTGCGCGGGGAGGAGCGTCCTGCCTGGGCCGTGGAGCGGGGTCTCCCTTCCCTGCCGCGAGCTTCCGGCTCTGCCTCTCGCGCAGAGGCAGACGCCTCCTTCGTGGTCTGATGTCCCTTTCAGGAGTGGTCGGGTGTTCACAGATCAGACGCTGTTGTTATTATGCTTTTCATCTGCCCTGATTGTGCCTTGACTGGAGCATCACTTCCAGGGACGATCAGACAACAGGTCAGGCGATGACATATTAGGGAAAATCTGACGTTGCTAAATGCCACACATCACCTCACACAGTCCTGGAACAGCCCTGTCAGGAGGAAGTGGCCTCTGGAATCATTGGTTTTGTGTGTGAGTGGGACTTGCCTGGGTCGCCTGGAGCCCTGGCGAGTCTTAGCCACTGTTGTGCCACTGAGTGTCCAGCTGCATCAGCAGGACGCCCCCACCTGCCCACCGCCTTCCCCAAACGACAGATCTTCTTGGTGCTGTGTCCAGTGTCACTGTGTAGAGTATGTGTGGTCATGCATATCTGTGTAGGGTGTTGCAGTGTCACTGTGTGAGTGTGTGTTCAGTGTCACCGTGTAGAGTACACGTGTTCATGCATATCTGTGTAGGTGTGTTGCAGTGTCGTGTGTAGGAGAACTGTGTTTATGTGTGGGTGTGCAGGTGTGCTCCGGTGCTAGCTGTAATTGTCTGTTTCCACCTGTGTGGGGTGGATTCTCCAATCTCCGGGGTCTGTCCTGCCTTTCAGCATTCAGAACCAACAGCAGTAACATTATGAAGGTCCTCAGGGGACCCAGCAGGTTGGTGACGGGGACTGATCTCAGGCTGGGCTCTGCAGACCTTCCTCCCTGGACAGCCGTTGCTTTTCCACACAGAGACTGTTCTGTCCTCCAGGCCACAGCTGTGTCCTTGTGACAATTTTCCAAATGGGATGCTGTGCCTGACAGTGTTTGAAATGCTTTTAGCTGGTTTTTCAATTTGTTAAAACAGATCCACTGTCGAGAATTAAATATCGAGTCAAAGCATGAGGATGCGTTTCCTTTCTCCAGCCCTATTTCTGTGCTGCTTAGGTCCAGGACAAACTCTCAGTAGATGTCGTAAAGAGTTTCACCCCTTCCTGGCACTCCGACACTTCTGCAGCCGTCAGTGTCCCTGATAATAACTGTTCTGTTTTTCTGTAGTTTGCTTTCTACTTGTGGAAAGATCTACTGAATCTACTAAAGATCTAGTTTTCTTTTTTATAATATAAGTTTAATTCTTAATACACATTCATTCAAGTGAAAATTGTGCTGCTAAAATTAAAATGCCAAATAAGTAGCGTTGAAGGGCAGAGGCCGGACATGCAGGTGGTGCATCAGTGAGGGGACGATTCGTTCCCACAAAACCTCCTTATGACCAAAGGGCGGCTGGGTAGTGCCTGGACTGCCACCCTGT
>NW_007733497.1:40716-67465 GCF_000696425.1 Galeopterus variegatus
TTCCCACAAAACCTCCTTATGACCAAAGGGCGGCTGGGTAGTGCCTGGACTGCCACCCTGTGTCTCTGCTTTTGTCCTCCATGTCCCACAGTTATGCAGCCCCCACCATGCACAACGCTGCACTTGTCGCTCCAGGAATGTCAGTTCCCTCAGAGTCAGCGAGTTTATGGGGTCATTTTCTTCCACCTGAGAAACGCTCAGCACAGGTGACTTGAGGAGCTGCAGGGACACCAGGAGATGGGGGTGGAGGCCCAGCAGCAGGTTGGGGTGGTGACCCCCTGTAGTGGATTGAATTATGTCCCCCCAAAACTCACTGAAGATTGAGTTGTTTCCCAAGTTTTATGTATTAGAAGCTTGGCCCCCATTGTGACTGTTTAGAGGGTGGGAAATCCTATTACGGTCATTGAAAGGTGGAGCCTTGAAGACGTGACTGGATTGTAGGACCGTGCAGTAGTGAGTGGGTTAAAAATGGGGGTCAGGGGTGTGGTCCTGAGTGCTTTAAAAGAAGAGGAGAGTCTGTCTCTCTCTTTCTCTCTCTGCTTCCACCATCTTGTAATGTGAGACCCCTGGGTCACTGTCGCCACCACCACATGGACTTTGGACTTCCCAGCCTCAGAAACCGTAAGCAATAAGTTTCATTTTCTTTATAAATTACCCAGTTTCAGGTGTTTCTGTTATAGCAAAACAAAACGGACTAACACATCCCCACACCCGGAAGCTCCAGGTTCACTCAATGCTGTCAATGCAGACAAGATTGGCTACTCATGGACATGGAAACGAACAAGAATCTGGACCCAGCGATGTGCGACTCGGCCAAGATCTCCATGCGACTCTCCCCCAAGATGAGGAAGCACACCTTAGGGTGGGGGAGCAGGAGAGGCGGGAGCACGGGGGGGCCCAGGGGAGAGGAAGTGGCCACCGCAGAGGGTGGCAACTCCAGACCCCTGCCGCCTGCCCAACCTCGTGGCTGTGGTCATTCAGCAAAGCATAGGGCCTGACATTTCCCAGCATCTGTTTCTATAACTTGTTCGAATTCTGGGTCTCCGTCCCTGTGGAATTGCCCTGAGCAGGGCAGGCAGCCTCTGCCTCGACACTTCTGTGGGATGTGATCAGAGCTGCTGGTCAGCCCCTGCTGGTGTCAGCAGGGCCCGCGCCCCTCTCAACCTGTCAGCTGTGCACCCCGTGTCCTGAGAGCATGCTACCCCTAAGAGCACGGCGGTGTCTCCTGGCTAGCCCAAACCTCTTCTCCAGACACTTCCAGGCCCGGGGGAGGAGAGAGATAACAAAGAGATCTGTCTGTCCTTCTGTTGGCTGTTTGCATGTAATAGGGTTTTAATACAGACCTGCCCTGTGGCCCTGGGTTTACACAGGCACGCATGGGTGTGTATGCTTCACACACATGCCAGATTGCAGTGAAATTCATGCATCAATGCACATTTTGAGCATCTACATGTCGGGTCCCTTTTCCAGGTGGGCCAGGCCTGTGGTACTTGTGGGGTGAAGGTAAACACCCTTTCCTGGAGCCAATAGGCTCCACTGTGGATGCTGGCGATTTCCCGACTCCCCTTCACTGCAGCCTGGATGTGCATGTGGAGACGACGCCAGGCTGAAAAAGAACAGCTTGAGACGTGCTGTGCACCAGGAAAGGGGACCGTGTGCTTCCCAGAGGGACCCCAGAGTCCATCAAATAGAATCAGAAGGTCCCCTGGCTAGAGATCCTCACAGAGTCACCAAGGACTGGCAAGGTCGTGGCAGTGTGTGCCCCACGCGGCTTCTGAGTCCATACCACATATCCTGGGCCCAACTCCAGGTGCAGGGAAGACACCTCCCCTGCTGGGAGACAGAAGAGCAACCTGAGGACACAGGCCTCGCCGTTTCCTTTTCCTCCGCTGCCAATAGAGCACTCGCCTTGCCCTGCGAAAGAGCCACATTCTGAGAGGCCCACGCAACCACAAGCAGGTTTCCTCATGCCCAGGGCCCCGCCCACCCCAGTGGAAGTTCCCCACCTCGGTCACCTGCCCGGGGGGTGCGGGCAGCCAGCCGTCCTTGTCACTGACTGCCTGTCAATCCCAGCGCGGCCGCCCTGAGCCATGACTGCCCGCGCTGCCTGCCTGAACTTCTGAACTGCTCACAGACTGAGTGAGGCCAGAGGACGGGGGTGGGAGTCTCTGCAGACCTGAGGAGAAAGTCCTGTGAAACCCCACACCCAAGGGGACTCCCAGGAAAACCACTGGCCTTTGGGTCTCAAGGATCCAGTTTCAAATTTGAAATTAAACTTGAAATTTTAAGGGCTTTTACGTTTTCCTTCTGGATAAGCCCAGTCTTGGGTGGGAGAGAGCAACACGACTTTACATGAAACTGCGAGTGGCCCTGAGAGAAAAGAGTTCAGTGGGGATGCGGCAGGTCCAGGCCCCTCCCAGCCAGCAGCCACCCTGGGCTTTCCTGGGTTAGAAAAGCTCCCGTGAGATCAGCGCCCCCTGGAAAAGTCCAGTCGTTGAGGACGGGTTTCCTCCTCACCGAGCTTCAGCTGCAGTGCGGTGAGGCCAGCCCCGGGCAGGGGAGCAAATGGGTATTTTGGTGGAAACAGAGGTGTTGCTGGGTTCCCCCGCAAAAAGCAGACACTGGTGCACTGGCCAGGTAGCCAGGCCGCCTGCTGGCTGGTGGGCACCTCGGTTTCTCCATCTGTGAAGTGGGAGCACAGGGCTCGCATGTCCCTTTAGGGGTGCTTCAGGGTTAACCAGCCAGTTTCCGCAAAGCTCTCTGAGGTCCGGGATGGAAGGGCCCCGTCATAGAGGGGCCTTAGCCTCCTCATAAAGCCGTCTGCTTGCTGTGTCTTTGTCCTCTCCATTAGCACTCAGGTGTGTCCCTGTGAAGCCACAGGGTGCACACGCCCCAAGAGCAGTTGTGTAAGATGGAGACACAGGTCCCCATGGCTTCCCTGGTGGTGCACGATGGAATCCAGGGTTTCCTGTGTGAGTACATCTGTCTGCCTGTCTAGCAAATCCATCAGTTCAGTCACAGTGTCCCTGCGCGATAGGGTGAGGTGCTGGGACAGCAGCCCCTGCCCCAGCACGTGCGTTGTCCAGCAGAGGCAGCAAGTGTGCAGGTGTGAATTATAGGGCAGAGTGAGAAAATGCCCACGGCGACAGAGGAACCCAACGCCGGGGACACGAGGCGGGAGCATTCGCTAGGCGACCTGTCCCCTGACCACGCTCCCCCGAGGCTCTTCCGAGCCCTTTCTCCTTTCACTGTGCTGATGGCAAGTGTTTCCTTCAGGAAAGGAAACGCTGCCTGTGCTGTTTGGGGTGTGGTGGAGCCTGGGGACACATCAGTTTCCGGATTCTGCAGATGACATCACAATGGCTCATCTGTGGGATGACTCGGGACTCATCAATGAGCAACACATTGCCCCAGGTGGTGAGTTACCATAAGTCGTGTGGCCATGTCCTCTGGTGTGTGGGTTGGAAACGTCAGATCAACACGTGTCTGCTTCTGTCCCCTCTGATCTCCTTCCTGCCTCTGCCTCCTTCACTCCTCTCTTCCATTCAATAAACATTTAAAAAATCCATGCCATGTACCAGGTACTGTCCTAGGGTCAAGGGATAGACAGGAATGATGAGCTGGGGACGACTCAGCCTCTGGGGCTCAGTGTGTGGGGCAGATAAGCACCAGGCACTGCAGCGGGGGTGACAGATTCAGCACTCGGGTGGGGTCAGAGGCGGCCGCACACGTGGGCTGCGAGGGGCTCTGGGGCTGGGGCAGGAGGAGTCAGAAGGTTTAAGAAAAGAGACATGACAGCTGGAGCTGAGTTTCAGAAGGAGTTTGAAGTGGGAGGGCCAGAAGCGAACCAGGTCGGAGACGTGCACACACGTCTCTCATTCGGGAGGTTCTGGTTCAGGTGGCCGGATGGAGGCTGGCAGAGGAGGTGGCCAGGGTCACGGGCCTGAGGAGTCTGGACTGTATTCCTCGGAAAGCCACAGAGTGGTGTCATCAGGGGCAAGCATGATCAGAGTTTGCTTTCTAATGAGGTCAATGAAGGACGGGCCTGGGCAGACTGGGCAGCTGACAGAGAGTAGCGGCCGGCTGGGGACAGCGTGTCCCACCGTGGTGCCAGCTGCCAAAGGCCACCACCCACCCGGAGGCTTCCTGAATGGATGCTCTTTGTGGAAAGGGCCTGGCTGGTATGAGTAGGATCATGTGGGGCAAGTATCCGGGTGCCCTCGGTGTGGAGGTAACTTCTGAGAAACTTCCACCCCTCACCGTAGCAATCTGGGTCCCTGTGTAGAGTCCACGTGAGGGCCCTGAGTGCCAGACCATTAGCACCTAGACAAAAGAGAGGATCAGGAAACAGCCTGAGTGACGGAGTGAAATGTCTGACACAGCCCTGTCTCCGTGTTCATTAAAGCCGAGGACAGTTCAAGAAAAAACACTCCGCATAAAGTGATTGTGGCTGAATATGTGAAGTTGCTTCCCTGCGGGATCCCTTCTGTCATCTGACTTCTGTTAAAGGGTTAATTAATTCTTATTAAAAGTACTTCTTGAGAGGTATCAAGCTTTGGTTAGTTCATGGAAATTTAAATTTGTAAAGAATAAATAAAAATACTTACGAAGTAGTATTTCCATGTAACTACTGCTAGGTCCATTTAACTACAGCTGGATCTTTAGGAAAAAACATTTAAAAGAAAAAAACCACACGACCTTTAGCTTGAGGTTACATTGGAGCATCCCTGGGCACGCAGAGGCAGGATGGCAGCAAAACCTGGAAATCTCACCTCCGAGTCCTGGTCTCGCCTGTGGCCTCAGGAGCAGAGGCTGATGATGCTGCCTCTTGGCCCAGAAAGTGGCTCCCTAGAGTCATGGTTGCAGAACCCACAGCCAGTGGCCTGCCCCGAGCCCTTACTCACAAGGAGATGACTGTCATACTTTCCAGTTTGCAAATAATGTGCGTGTTTTCCTGGTGGTTTCATCTGTGCAGTATTTGGGAGGCAGATGCGTTTGTCTGGAGCACAGATCTAATCTGCAGTGTGGTTTGCTGGGGTGAAGGGCTCTGGAAGGTGACGTCCCCTGTGCTGGCTCAGGTGCTGTTTCCTTTTGCCCCTTTGCTGACCTGTCAGTGTTCTGGAATCGTCTCTGTGTATCCTCGGCAACCAAGTCCTGCCTCCCTGGGCCTCTCACTCACTGCATAGGCATTTCCCCTCCTTTGTTACTTTTACTAAAGCATTTTGATTGTATATATTTATGGGGTACAGAGTTATATGACAGGATCAAATCAGGGTAGTCAGCAATTTCATCATCGCAAAAATTTGTCATTTCCTTGTGATGAGAACATTTGAGTTCCTCTTTTAGCCGTTTGAGAGCGTACAATAAATCGCTGTTAAGTACAGGTGCCTGGGTCTACTGTGTACCACCAGAGCTCAGTTCTCCTGAGGAGTGGAGTTCTGTGTCTACTAACCAGACCGTCATTATCCCCCCACCTTCCCACCTCTAGTGACCACAGTTCCATTCTCTACTTTTAAAGATTCAACTTATTATTATCATTTTAGCTCCAACTTATGAGTGAGGACAGGCAGTATTTCCTCTCTCTGTGCCTGACTTTTTTCACTTAACATAATTTTCTCCAAGCTCATCTATGTTGCTGCAAATGGCAGCATTTCCTTCTTTTTCGTGACAGAGTAGTATTCCATTGTGTAGATATACCACGTTTTCTTTATCCAGTCATCTGATGATGGACATTTGGGCTGGTTCCATTGGCTGTGATGGCCATGGACTGCAGCTATACCTTTGACATCATGATTTCCATTTCTTTGGGTATCTATCCAGTGGTGGGATTGCTGGATCGTATGGCAGTTCTATCTGTAGTTGAAAAACCTCCATACTGTTTTTCATAATGGCTGTACTAATTTTCAGTCCCACCAACAGTGTAAGAAGGTTCCCCTTTTCTCCACATCCTCACCAGCATTTGTTATTCTCTGTCTTTTTGGGGTGTTATTCTCTAACTGGGGTGAGATAATATCTCAATGTGGTCTTGATTTTGCATTTCCCTGATGCTTAGTGATGCTGAGAAATTTTTCACACACATGTTAACCATTTGTATTTCTTCCTTTTGGAAATGTCTATTCAGCATTTTTCCCATTTTTAAATTGGATTATTTGCTTTTTTGACTATTTGAGTTCCTTGTATATTCTGGATAGTAATCTCTGTCAGATGTGTAGTTTGCAAATATTTTCTCCCATTCTGTAAGTTATATACTCACTCTATTGGTTGTTTTATTTGCTGTGAAGAAGGTTTTTAGTTTGATATAATCCCATTTGATTATTTTTTCTTTTGTTGCTTGTGCTTTGGGGGTCTTATTTATAAAGTCTTTTCCCAGTCCTACATCCTGAAGTGTTTTGCCTGTTTTCTTCTAGGAGTTTTATAGTATCAGGTCTTATATTTAAGTCTTTAGTCCATTTTGAGTTGATTTTGGTATATGGAGAGAGGTACAGGTCTAGTCCATTCTTCTACTTATGGATGTCCAGTTTTCCTAGCATCATTTATTTAAAAAGACAGTCTTTTCCCCAGTGTGTGTTCTTGGTGCTTTTGCCAAAGATCAGTTGTCTGGAAGCATGTGGATTGATTTCTGGGTTCTCTATTCTATTCCATTGGCCCATGTGTCTGTTTTTATGCCAGTACCATGCTGTTTTGGTTACTATAGCTTTGTAATATAATTTGAAGTCAGTAAATGTTATGCCTCTGGCCTTATTTTTTTTTGCTCAAGATTGCTTTGGCTACTTAGGGTCTTTTGTGGTTCCATATGAATGTTAGTATTTTTTTTTTTCTATTTCTGTGAAGAATGTCATTGGCATTTTGATGGGGATTACATTGAATCTGTAGACTGCTTTGGGCAGTATGGACATTTTCACAATGTTTATTCTTCCAATCCAAAAGTATGGAATGTCTTTCCATCTTTTTGTGTCCTCTTTAATTTCTTTCAACAGCAATTTGTAGTTCTCATTGTAGAGATCTTTCACCTCCTCAATTAAATTTGTTTGTAGGTATTTTATTTTTTTGATGACTATTGTAAATTGCCTTGCTTTCTTGCTTTCTTTTTCTGCTAGTTTGCTGTTGGAGTATAAAAACACTACTAATTTTTGTGTGTTGATTTGTATCATGTAACCTTATTAAAATCGTTTATCAGCTCTAAGAGGTTTTTTTTTTTTTGCAGTCTTTAAGCTTTTCTACATATAGGATCATGTCATTTGCAAATAGGGACAATTTGACTTTATCTTTTCCAATCTGGATGCCCTTTATTTCTTTCTCTTGCCTGATTGCTCTGGCTAGTGCTTCCAATACTATGTTAAGTAGTAGTGGTGACAGTGGGCATCCTTGTCTTGTTCCCATTCTTAGAGGAAATTTTTTCAGCTTTTTTCCATTCAGGATGATATTGGCCATGGGTTTGTCATATATGGCTTTTATTGTGTTGAGATACTTTCCTTCTATACCTAATATTTTGAGAGTCTTTATCAGGAAGGAATATTGAATTTTGTCAAATTCTTTTTCTGTGTCTATTGAGATAATCATATGGTTTTTATCCTTTATTTTGTTGATGCAGTTTATCATGTTTATTGACTTACACATGTTGAACCATCCTTGCATTCCTGGGATGAATCCCACTTGATCATGAAATCTTTTTGATGTGCTTTTGTATTCTGTTTGCTATTTATAGGTTTTCTATTTCTTCTTGGTTCAGTCTTAGTGGTTTGTACGTGTCCAAAAACTTATCTGTTTCCTCCAGGTTTTCAAATTTGTTGGCATATGGTTGCTCATAACAGTCTCTAATGCTTCTTTGTATTTCTGTGTTATCAGTTTTAACGTCTCCTTTTTCATTTCTTATTTTTGTTATTTAGGTCATCTCTCTTCTTTTTTTAGTTAGTCTAGCTAATTGTTTATCAATTTTGTTTATCTTCTCAAAAAGCCAACTTTTTGTTTTGTTGATTTTTTTGTCTCTATGTCCTTTAGTTCTGCTCTGATTTTAATCATTTCTTTCTGTCTACAGATGTTGGTTTGGATTGTTCTTATATTGCTAGTTGTCTGAAGTGTAACATTAGGTTGTTTATTTCAAGTCTTACCATTCTTGTGATATAAACATTTATTGTAATAATAAACTTCCCTCTTAGTACTGCTTTTGCAGTATCCACAGGTTTTGGTATAATGTGTCTTTATTTTCATAGTTTTAGAAAATTTTTGATTCCTTGCTTAATTTCTTATTGAACCCATAGGTCATTCAGGAGCATGTTATTTAATTTTCATGTATTTATATGGTTTCCAAAGTTTTGCTTATTATTGACTTCTAGTTTTAATCTGTTGTGGTCTGAAAAGGTATTTGAAATAATTTCAATTTTTTATAATTTGTTGAGGTTTGATTTATGACCTAACATGTAGTTTATCCTGGAGAATATTCAATGTGCTGATGAGAAGAATGTGTATTATATAGCTGTTGGATGGAATGTAGATGTCTGCCAAGTGCAATTGGCCTAATGTGTGATTTAAATCCTGTTTCTCTGTTGATTTGTTGCCTAGATGACCATTCCAATGTCAACAGAAAGATGTTGAGGTCCCCAGTCATTATTGTATTAGAGTCTATCTCTTTCTTTATGTCTAATATTGTTTGCTTTATATATCTCGGTGCTCTGATGCAACAGATTGATTTCTATAATATTGTGTTTGAATGTGGATATGCAAGTGTGTTTTATTGCTTTTTTCAAAAGAGTTGAAGGTGTTCAGTTTTCTGGACCCCAATTTCCTTGGGACTATCATGCTGGTCTGAGCTAGACTAGCTGCCCATGTGGTGATTTTTGCTTATTTATGGGCTTGATTTAGCTAGAGACATATATTTTCTGAATTGCATTACTGATCAGCATTAAAATATCTAGCCAGTCCAGATCAAATCTCAATTGCTCACTTTTCTTGAAAAAGTGTGGCAACATTGTGTCCAAATTCTCACCTAGGGACAGGCCCTTTTTAGATGGGGCCTTTGCCTTCCTTGCCAAAGGCATCCATAGGGGCCTCTGGGCTGGTCTCACCCCTGTGTTAGTAGACACACAAGCCAAAGGCGTTGTCCCCATAGGATGAAGGACAGGGAAAGATTGAGGCTTCTGGGTAGATGTCCCATGAGACACAGGGAAGGAAACTAGCAGGAAAGGAGGAATGGAGGGGGATGGAGAGAGAGAGAGAGACGTGGAGAGACAGAGACAGAGATTCAGAGAGAGACAGAGGGAGAGACAGACACACACAAAGTGAGTCAGAGACAGAGACAGAGGGAGTCAGAGAGACAGAGACAGAGGGAGACAAAGGCAGAATGATGAAGAGACAGAAAGAGATGCAGAGAGAGAGTTAGAGGAAGAGAGAGAGAGACACAGGGATACAGAGGCAGGGAGAGGCAGAGACAGAGACAGAGACAGACACACAAAGAGAAAGAGAGTCTCTGTTGAGGGATGAAGAGGGAGACAGGGAGAGGGAGAAAAAGAAGCAGAGAGAGATAGAGACAGAAATACAGAGAGAAGAGAAACGGAGACACAGAGAGAGATACAGACAGACAGAGACAGATACGGGGAAGGCAGCGACAGAGATACAGACAAAGAAGGAGAGAGACAGAAGGAGACGAGAAAGAGACAGAAAGAGACAGTGACAGGAAGACGAAGAGAGAGACAGAGAGATATGGAAGGAGAAAGGCATTCTAGATTTCTCCCTTTCCATCCTGAGTGTGGACTTGGGGTTTTCTGTAAGGTGCATTGTGCTCACAGACACTGCCAATAAGTGGTAATTCTTTATTTAAATGGCATTTAAGGCCTGCCCTTGTTCTTATGAAGGCATAGTTTCATTTCAAATGTCTTTACAATTCTCAAGGCAATGGGAGTTTACCATAGGCTGAGTAGGACCAAGAAGCTCCTAGAAACCCAGAGGCTGCGTTTACCCTGAGGCTGTATTCATTTGCACGGGCAGCCCCGTTGCACACACGGACAGCCCTGGCACACACAGGTAGCTCCATCATACACACAGACAGCCCCAGCACATACAGGAAGCCCCGACATACACATAGGCATCCATGTTATACACACAGGAAGGCACATCACACGCACAAGTATCCCTGGCACAGACATGTAGCCCCACTGTACACACAAGACAGCCCTGGCACACACAGGCAACCCTGGCACACACACAGGCAGCCCCACTGCACACACATGCAGCCCCACTGTATACACACAGGCAGCCCCACTGTACACACAGGCAGCCCTACCTTATACACAGGCAGCCCTGCTGCACACACAGGCAGCCCCACTGTATACACAGGCAGCCCCACTGTACATACAGGCAGCCCTACTGTATACACAGGCAGCCCTGCTGCACACACAGGCAGCCCTGCTGCACACACAGGCAGCCCCACTGTATACACAGGCAGCCCCACTGTACATACAGGCAGCCCTACTGTATACACAGGCAGCCCTGCTGCACACACAGGCAGCCCTGCTGCACACACAGGCAGCCCCACTGTATACACAGGCAGCCCCACTGTATACACAGAGGCAGCCCTACTGCACACACAGGCAGCCCCACTGTACATACAGGCAGCCCCACTGTACACACAGGCAGCCCTACTGTATACACAGGCAGCCCCGCTGTATACACAGGCAGCCCCACTGTATACACAGAGGCAGCCCTACTGCACACACAGGCAGCCCCACTGTACATACAGGCAGCCCCACTGTACACACAGGCAGCCCTACTGTATACACAGGCAGCCCCGCTGTATACACAGGCAGCCCCACTGTATACACAGAGGCAGCCCTACTGCACACACAGGCAGCCCCACTGTACATACAGGCAGCCCCACTGTACACACAGGCAGCCCTACTGTATACACAGGCAGCCCCGCTGTATACACAGGCAGCCCCACTGTATACACAGAGGCAGCCCTACTGCACACACAGGCAGCCCCACTGTACATACAGGCAGCCCCACTGTACACACAGGCAGCCCTACTGTATACACAGGCAGCCCCGCTGTATACACAGGCAGCCCCACTGTATACACAGAGGCAGCCCTACTGCACACACAGGCAGCCCCACTGTACATACAGGCAGCCCCACTGTACACACAGGCAGCCCTACTGTATACACAGGCAGCCCCGCTGTATACACAGGCAGCCCCACTGTATACACAGAGGCAGCCCTACTGCACACACAGGCAGCCCCACTGTACATACAGGCAGCCCCACTGTACACACAGGCAGCCCCACTGTATACACAGGCAGCCCCACTGTATACACACACACACCCCCACCGCACACACAGGTAGCCCCACTGTATACACAGGCAGCCCCACTGCAAACACAGGCACACTCGCTGCATTTCCACTTCAGTCTGCATGGTTTTGGAGCCATGGGCACAGCCGGGCTCTGCCCAGCCCCAGAAGACAGGGCCAAATGAACAGGCATCTGGAAGTGAGTGTCCTGGGGTGGGAGGCTGACAGCTGTTGAGTTGTGACCACCTCTGTGGCATCCGTCAGCCACGGGCGGGAGGTAAATCAGAGATCCCTGGGGTAAGACACGCCTTACATGTCCCCAGGATCCCGCAGCCCTCACCCCAGGGGAGGAAAGCAAACTCCGCATGTGTTGTCATCACTCAAAGGGCCCTGGAGGGAGAGGAGGGACAAGGACTGACCGCCCAGGGGCGGCAACAGGACACCATGGCAAGTGGCAGCTGAGTCCAGGCGGAATTTAGATCAAAGGCTGCAGCTGCGATGGTGGTGGGGAGGGCGAGCCCTTCTTGAAGCCAGCGGCCCAGACCAGCGGCAGGGGCTGCTGAGGCTGTGCTTGGCCCTGAGGAGACCCCAGAGGCCCCTCGCTGTATCTTCCCTCCCAGCCGCCCCCCAACATGGCATGCAGGATTAGCTGCCTACGACTCCCGTCTCCTCCCCGCACAGGGGACGCTCTGAAACGCACCAGCCGTCTCAAGAACACGATTGCAGTTCCGGGACCTCCTCACAGCCAGAAAAGGAGGTGCTTTTCTTTTGGGAAGGGCACGAGGGGACATAAGTCACTTCCCTCATGGCTGGGTTCCGGCCTCTGTGAAATCAGCTAATTGGAAAGTATCGAGTGACCACCTCTGCCTGCCTGAGCATGGAAAGCCAGGCCTGTGGGCCCAGCCTGTAACCTCAGATGAGGCAGGGAGCCTGCCATGTCCTCCTGTCTGCAATGGGCTTGTGGCGCTGCACAAGAATTAAGCTTGTGCCAGGCTGCAGGCCTCAGCCAGGCTTGGGCAGGGGACAGCCGAGGTCTCTGTTAGTGCCACAATGCCCAAGTCACGAACCTGCTGGGCAGCGACTGACACATGCCACAGCATGTGGGACACCTTGTCACATGTGGACAATATCCACCCTGGATAGAAGGGGCCACCAGGGCTGGGCATGAAAGACCGGAGTGGGGATCTCCAGGTAGGGGCACCCTGTGTCTGTGTGCAGGGGACCTGTGGGCTGTGGGGACATTGGGCTGTGCCAGAGTCACCCACAGCCACATGCAGGGGAGGCAGAGGCCACAAGGAAACCTCTGCCCTGTGGTCTCATAGTTAAGGCCTCAGGACCAGGGGGGCTGGGAGAGCTCAGGGCAGCAGCAAACTCCTGCCTGAGTGGATATGAAGCCCCAGTCACAGATGCAGTTTTGGGGACACGGCAGCCGTCCTCTCTGAGCAGAGTCCACCTGCTTCCTTCGAAAGCTGCAGAGGCTGTGGGGTCTTGGTCCCATCCCAGCCTCCCTTTCAGAAGATGAAGACTGCGGCAACCCAGGGCAGTTCTGTGCGGCCGGTGATAAGAAAACAGCAGGAAATGATGGCTTGGGGTTTGCTTAGGTTGTTGCAGTAGTGACTGTGTTAGAAAACAAGGCCACTTTCAAGTGGCCAGCATGTCCTAGGCTGCAGCAAGACAGTCGGGCTAGCTGTGGGTCAGCACTTGCCAGCAGAGCCATCGGTTGTAGGACACCAGGGACCTCGGTTTGCTATGGACCACTCTGGAGGAGCCTCCCTCAGGACAGGGACAAGTCCAGATGACTCATCTGATCCTGGCCAAGGATTTAAGACCCTATAATCCCACGTCTTTGAAAGTCTCCCGAGTGCCTGGTTGAATAGGATGGGCACGTGAACTCCAGAGATGTTTCAGACTCGCTGCTACTGAGATCACTTTCTTTGGAAATAGCTCCCGAGCTGACCCGACCATGCGAGCAGGGGGACGGCAGCATGGGATTAAAGATCGACACTAAAAACCCCACATTTCCAGATGGCCCCGGGGGAGCTGGGCCGATGTAACCGGTCACCGAGTGGCCTCCAGCCAGCCGCACCCGCCTTGGAAGGGCTCCTCCCTGCCGTCTCCAGCTGAGTCCAAGCCTTAGTTTACCCACTTGCTGAGCGTTAGAAGGCTCCGCTCGGCTCCCCTTGGCTGTCCAGAGGGCCCAGGGCAGTTTGCCCACAGCTGGGACTGAGGAACTCGTTGTTTCTGCACCAACTTCTCTTCGCATCTCAGCTCGTTCTGCCTGTGTCGACTGTCTGGAGGGACAGAGGGGATGGGCTCGAAACACCTCCCAGCAAGGTGATGTCCACCTTCATCACCCCGCCTGTGGGACGTTTGATTTGAATATGACTTTCTGAAATTTAGGACTTGAAAAGCTGTGTTATTGTTTTTATTATTTTTATTGTCATAGATCATCTCAGGGAGTGATGCCCCAGGGTTCAGGGACCGGCCCCCTCCCACCCTCCTCAGTGAGGTCAGCCCCAGGCCAAAGGTCCCCACGTGGGCCTTGTGCAGCAGGCCTGGGGCAGTGGCCAGCCCCACGCTTCCCACGGTTCCAAGTGTCTTGTGCTCTCAACAGGTGTCTCAGTGGAGGGTTTACCTCTTGCTGCTTCTGGAGCTTCTAGAGAGGTGTGGAGCCGCCTCTGATCAGCCCACATGAGCTAGAAAAGGCTCATGCCTTCCACAGTCTGCAAACAGACACCAGGCGGGGCGGGCCAGGGCTCCAGTCCTGGAGAATGGCTGCTACTGCTGGTCGACCGTGGGCAGTCGGTGACCCACCATCAGGATGGCACGTGGATGGCTATTTGCTGTCCTGGCCCTTGTACTGCTGTTTCCCGCCCTTCCCTGCAGCAGGAATAGACAGCTGAGACCTCGCCAGACCGAGGAAGGACAGCTGTGCTCTCGACCTGCAGCGTGTCACTTTAACTAAACCTTGAGCGCTTACAAGACACGACTGCTCCCACTCATCCCCTTTTCCTGCAGACCCTGGGGCCTGCGGGAGACCACGTGGCAGCCACACAGATGTGAACTCAGGCCACAGCTCCCGGCCCAGCCACCGACCGTCTTTCTCACCTGCACCACGAAGCTGCCTCCGCGCAGGCTCGGGCAGGGACNGCCCTACTGTATACACAGGCAGCCCTGCTGCACACACAGGCAGCCCCACTGTATACACAGGTAGCCCCACTGTATACACACAGGCAGCCCTACTGCACACACAGGTAGCCCCACTGTATACACAGGCAGCCCCACTGTATACACACAGGCAGCCCTACTGCACACACAGGTAGCCCCACTGTATACACAGGCAGCCCCACTGCAAACACAGGCACACTCGCTGCATTTCCACTTCAGTCTGCATGGTTTTGGAGCCATGGGCACAGCCGGGCTCTGCCCAGCCCCAGAAGACAGGGCCAAATGAACAGGCATCTGGAAGTGAGTGTCCTGGGGTGGGAGGCTGACAGCTGTTGAGTTGTGACCACCTCTGTGGCATCCGTCAGCCACGGGCGGGAGGTAAATCAGAGATCCCTGGGGTAAGACACGCCTTACATGTCCCCAGGATCCCGCAGCCCTCACCCCAGGGGAGGAAAGCAAACTCCGCATGTGTTGTCATCACTCAAAGGGCCCTGGAGGGAGAGGAGGGACAAGGACTGACCGCCCAGGGGCGGCAACAGGACACCATGGCAAGTGGCAGCTGAGTCCAGGCGGAATTTAGATCAAAGGCTGCAGCTGCGACGGTGGTGGGGAGGGCGAGCCCTTCTTGAAGCCAGCGGCCCAGACCAGCGGCAGGGGCTGCTGAGGCTGTGCTTGGCCCTGAGGAGACCCCAGAGGCCCCTCGCTGTATCTTCCCTCCCAGCCGCCCCCCAACATGGCATGCAGGATTAGCTGCCTACGACTCCCGTCTCCTCCCCGCACAGGGGACGCTCTGAAACGCACCAGCCGTCTCAAGAACACGATTGCAGTTCCGGGACCTCCTCACAGCCAGAAAAGGAGGTGCTTTTCTTTTGGGAAGGGCACGAGGGGACATAAGTCACTTCCCTCATGGCTGGGTTCCGGCCTCTGTGAAATCAGCTAATTGGAAAGTATCGAGTGACCACCTCTGCCTGCCTGAGCATGGAAAGCCAGGCCTGTGGGCCCAGCCTGTAACCTCAGATGAGGCAGGGAGCCTGCCATGTCCTCCTGTCTGCAATGGGCTTGTGGCGCTGCACAAGAATTAAGCTTGTGCCAGGCTGCAGGCCTCAGCCAGGCTTGGGCAGGGGACAGCCGAGGTCTCTGTTAGTGCCACAATGCCCAAGTCACGAACCTGCTGGGCAGCGACTGACACATGCCACAGCATGTGGGACACCTTGTCACATGTGGACAATATCCACCCTGGATAGAAGGGGCCACCAGGGCTGGGCATGAAAGACTGGAGTGGGGATCTCCAGGTAGGGGCACCCTGTGTCTGTGTGCAGGGGACCTGTGGGCTGTGGGGACATTGGGCTGTGCCAGAGTCACCCACAGCCACATGCAGGGGAGGCAGAGGCCACAAGGAAACCTCTGCCCTGTGGTCTCATAGTTAAGGCCTCAGGACCAGGGGGGCTGGGAGAGCTCAGGGCAGCAGCAAACTCCTGCCTGAGTGGATATGAAGCCCCAGTCACAGATGCAGTTTTGGGGACACGGCAGCCGTCCTCTCTGAGCAGAGTCCACCTGCTTCCTTCGAAAGCTGCAGAGGCTGTGGGGTCTTGGTCCCATCCCAGCCTCCCTTTCAGAAGATGAAGACTGCGGCAACCCAGGGCAGTTCTGTGCGGCCGGTGATAAGAAAACAGCAGGAAATGATGGCTTGGGGTTTGCTTAGGTTGTTGCAGTAGTGACTGTGTTAGAAAACAAGGCCACTTTCAAGTGGCCAGCATGTCCTAGGCTGCAGCAAGACAGTCGGGCTAGCTGTGGGTCAGCACTTGCCAGCAGAGCCATCGGTTGTAGGACACCAGGGACCTCGGTTTGCTATGGACCACTCTGGAGGAGCCTCCCTCAGGACAGGGACAAGTCCAGATGACTCATCTGATCCTGGCCAAGGATTTAAGACCCTATAATCCCACGTCTTTGAAAGTCTCCCGAGTGCCTGGTTGAATAGGATGGGCACGTGAACTCCAGAGATGTTTCAGACTCGCTGCTACTGAGATCACTTTCTTTGGAAATAGCTCCCGAGCTGACCCGACCATGCGAGCAGGGGGACGGCAGCATGGGATTAAAGATCGACACTAAAAACCCCACATTTCCAGATGGCCCCGGGGGAGCTGGGCCGATGTAACCGGTCACCGAGTGGCCTCCAGCCAGCCGCACCCGCCTTGGAAGGGCTCCTCCCTGCCGTCTCCAGCTGAGTCCAAGCCTTAGTTTACCCACTTGCTGAGCGTTAGAAGGCTCCGCTCGGCTCCCCTTGGCTGTCCAGAGGGCCCAGGGCAGTTTGCCCACAGCTGGGACTGAGGAACTCGTTGTTTCTGCACCAACTTCTCTTCGCATCTCAGCTCGTTCTGCCTGTGTCGACTGTCTGGAGGGACAGAGGGGATGGGCTCGAAACACCTCCCAGCAAGGTGATGTCCACCTTCATCACCCCGCCTGTGGGACGTTTGATTTGAATATGACTTTCTGAAATTTAGGACTTGAAAAGCTGTGTTATTGTTTTTATTATTTTTATTGTCATAGATCATCTCAGGGAGTGATGCCCCAGGGTTCAGGGACCGGCCCCCTCCCACCCTCCTCAGTGAGGTCAGCCCCAGGCCAAAGGTCCCCACGTGGGCCTTGTGCAGCAGGCCTGGGGCAGTGGCCAGCCCCACACTTCCCACGGTTCCAAGTGTCTTGTGCTCTCGACAGGTGTCTCAGTGGAGGGTTTACCTCTTGCTGCTTCTGGAGCTTCTAGAGAGGTGTGGAGCCGCCTCTGATCAGCCCACATGAGCTAGAAAAGGCTCATGCCTTCCACAGTCTGCAAACAGACACCAGGCGGGGCGGGCCAGGGCTCCAGTCCTGGAGAATGGCTGCTACTGCTGGTCGACCGTGGGCAGTCGGTGACCCACCATCAGGATGGCACGTGGATGGCTATTTGCTGTCCTGGCCCTTGTACTGCTGTTTCCCGCCCTTCCCTGCAGCAGGAATAGACAGCTGAGACCTCGCCAGACCGAGGAAGGACAGCTGTGCTCTCGACCTGCAGCGTGTCACTTTAACTAAACCTTGAGCGCTTACAAGACACGACTGCTCCCACTCATCCCCTTTTCCTGCAGACCCTGGGGCCTGCGGGAGACCACGTGGCAGCCACACAGATGTGAACTCAGGCCACAGCTCCCGGCCCAGCCACCGACCGTCTTTCTCACCTGCACCACGAAGCTGCCTCCGCGCAGGCTCGGGCAGGGACTGGCTGTGGGATTTGGGGCCCTCCCGACCAGGGCTCTAGTCCTAGAGAATGGCTGCTACTGCTGGTCGACCGTGGGCAGTCGGTGACCCACCATCAGGATGGCACGTGGATGGCTATTTGCTGTCCTGGCCCTTGTACTGCTGTTTCCCGCCCTTCCCTGCAGCAGGAATAGACAGCTGAGACCTCGCCAGACCGAGGAAGGACAGCTGTGCTCTCGACCTGCAGCGTGTCACTTTAACTAAACCTTGAGCGCTTACAAGACACGACTGCTCCCACTCATCCCCTTTTCCTGCAGACCCTGGGGCCTGCGGGAGACCACGTGGCAGCCACACAGATGTGAACTCAGGCCACAGCTCCCGGCCCAGCCACCGACCGTCTTTCTCACCTGCACCACGAAGCTGCCTCCGCGCAGGCTCGGGCAGGGACTGGCTGTGGGATTTGGGGCCCTCCCGATGTGGCAGACACAGGTGGTGCCCAATTCTGAGAAGTCATTTCTGACTTTCACCTAAGTTGAATCCAGGAAGAGAAAAGCACACCCAGGTTTACCTTTTTTCAGATCAGAAATGCTGCAGCTTTGAGCTTTTTCAGAGCACAAGGTTTCGCCTTGCTCTCCGGCTGCACCCCTGTGTGATCACGTTTGCCACACGGCCGAGGCCCATCCACTCTGCACCCGCCTCGGCCCTGTGCACCTGACAGGTCCTGGCGCATGAGGTAGTCGGCGCATGTCTGTAAACGAGTAGAGTGAGCAGCCCCAGAACAGCTCCGCGGCAGGATGAAGAGGCGGGAAACAGGCACGGCACCAACATCGACGTCCCCATGGGCGTCTCCTCCTTCTCCGCCCTGTGGCCTCTCACACCCAGGGGCCTCCTGTGGCCTTCCCCTTACAAACCAGCCACGCACCAACACAGCCTTCTCCTCCCCTGAGCCCAGACCTGTTTGTCTAGATGTTGCTGGATATGGGTGTGCGTGTCACATAAACACCCCCCTGTGCACACTGAACACTGAGGGTCTCTGTTTCATGCCCCGACCCTTCCCAGCCATCAACAACCCAGTAGGTTCTACATGAAAAACACAACCAGGGCCTGAGCTCCTCTCTATGAATCTCTACCACTACTAGCATCTCTTGCAGGGATCAGTGCAACACCCCCCATGGCCCCTGCATGCTGGCCAGCGTGACCCTTAACGTAATGCAGATACGTTGTGTGGCAGCTCAAAGCTCCCCAAGGCCTCTCCTTTCACTCAGAGTAGAACCCAGACGTGTACACGCACCTGTGTACATGCACCTGTGTGTGCACACGAGTCTGGACGGGATGTCATGTGGGGGCTTCCAGGAGGACATGCCATGGTGACCCATGCCCTGAGCTCAGCCTCAAACAGCCTGGCCGTACCGTAACATAAGCCACATGGCTCAACATAACAGCCAACAGGACCGCCCTCACTGCACATACAGTGGAAACCAGAGACCCGAATCAGAATCAATAGACCCTGAAGAGGGATGGGCCAGGGGGTCACCACTGTAAGACCTCCAGACAGGCTGGGGCGTCACCACTGTCGGGCCTCTTGACAGGTCGCAGGGTTACCACTGCAGGGCCTCTGGACAGGCCAGGGTCCCCACATTCTCCTCGAAACGGCCGACACTGTAGGGACAGACACAAATAGCCACATCTGGTCTCAGAACGCGCTCAAGTGACCTCCCCTGTCTAGATCATACGTACAGGGTAGAATTTCAAACTCCAGATCTGANGGGCGGCCGCGGGAGGGAGCGGTCCAGGAAGCCCGACCCCAAGGCCGCCGAGCCCTGTGCAGCTCAGCTCTGCTTCAGGGCAGCTCTGGGCTCTGGACGCTCAGTGCTGTGTGGCACGGGGCTCTGGGCTCATCCACGCACTGGGCCTTTGCGTGGATCAGGTCCCTGTTTGTGTCTGTCCCTACAGTGTCGGCTGTCTCGAGGGGAACGTGGGGACCCTGGACTGTCCGGTGGCCCTACAGTGCGGCGGGAAGCAGAGGATCGTGTCAGCAGGTCGAGGGGCACATGCCTGGCTGGCGGCTCTGGCTTTTCACCCTCCCAGGACTGGCTCTTTAGAGGTGAAATGGGAATAAATACAGAGAAACAGCCCCACTGTGGGCACCTTCTGACAGCATTGCGGGAGCCTCACGTGCACCTGCCCTTCCGGCCCTCGAGTCCCGGCCTCCACCCGGCCAGGGCCTGCCACGCCCGGCGCGGCCCCAACAGCCCCTCCACGTGGAGCCTTTCTCGATTCCTCTCCTGGGACCCTCCCCAGCCACACCCTGGGGGACTGGACTCCTCAGCCCCCGTAACGTATGAACCAACTCCCTCTTGCATGTGTGTGCGCGGGCACTTCGAAAGGTCGGTGGAAAAACAGAACTGAAAGGTAACACACACCTGTCCACGACCTTTTTGAAAGACGCTTGTGTGTCCTATTGGTTCTGATTCTCTGGAGAGCCCAGACTGAGGCCGTGTCCGGTTCCTGCAGCATCCTCAGGGGCCCCACCGCTCGCCTGTGCTCCCGCCGGAGCCCGGTGGCCGGCGCTGGCTGAGGTGATGCGGGCAGACCCGCCGGAGCACGGGAGGCGGCACGGGGAGCCGGGAAGGGCCTGGGCCGACCTGTGCCCTGCTGGCCACTGTGTGAACTTTGGGAAGCCTGATAGCCCTCCTGACCCTCCACCTGAGCATCTGTAAAGCGGGATATTGACAGCAGCGTCCAGTTTGAGGGTCGCCATGGAAATCCACGACACGATCCTTCAGAGGCGTTTGGCCAGGGCACACTTCAGCCTTTAAGCTCCCTGGAGTCAGGAGCCAGGAGAACCCCGAGCCGCAGAGCCCCTGCCCCAGCCCCGAGGCCCTGCCGGATCAGACCGAGCTGGGGCGCTGGGCTCCCCAGCAGGTGTCTCTTTTTGCTCCCACAGCAACCACCACCAATGTAGTGCTGTAAAGCCACACGCATGTGGTACCTTCCAGTGCTGGATCCCAACAGTCCACGCAGGTCGTAGGCGGCTGAAATCAGGGTGGGCAGGGCGGCTCCTCCCAGGCTGGGGTGGGGTTGTTTCCTCACCTTCTCAGGGTCTGGAGGCCACTGTCCCCCGTGGCTTGTGACCACAACTGTGTCCTCATCCTCCGTCTTCAGTGCCTTCTCACGGCAGCTCTCTAGCTCCCTCTCTGGACTCCTTCCTCCACTTTAAAGGACCCTATGAGTGCCTTGAGCCCACCAGAATAATCTAGAACAGTCCTCCCAACCCAAGATCCTCAACTGCATCACATCTGTGGGCGACTGTGCCGTGTGAGATGATGCATTCACAGGCTCGGGGTGGCGGCATGGACATCTCGGGGCCAGTGCTCTGGCGACCGTGCCCAGGAGCCGCATTTTCACACAGAAAGGCCTGAGGTCTCACAGGAGCAGGCAGCTGAGGGGGGAAGTCGGGGGACCCATCCCAGGGACAGACCTGATTTTCAAAAGTGCTGAGAATCGTTTCTTATTCCCTTTTAAAGTTATTTTCTAGGGCTTTGTGCATTTCTTGGTAGTTTTTATTTTTTTGCCTTGAAGTCCATGCAACCAGGTTATTTCAAGACTGGGGTCACTTTTTGCAGGTGTCACTTGGGGCAAACAGTAGCCCCCAGACCAGTGGCTGTGTGGGTGGCACATCTACCCATGTGGTGTCTGGATTTGCTGACACCCTGAAGACAACGTCCTCCGTGTCCTGCATCCTCCCAGAAGACTTGAGAGAAAATTGATCCGGGCACAAATCATCTGGCTTCCAGGAAATGCAGGGAGGAAGGGACAATGAGTTATGGGAGTTAAGTTGAGATGCTAAATGCATAATTTATCTTTCTAGAGTGAAGAAATGGCCAGACTCTGAAGGCAAGGAGTTTACGAGCCCGGTGGGCCTCAGCCGCAAGGCGACCCTACTCCCCTGACCACCCCAACTCTGTGCGTGAGGGGTGGCTCCCGTGGTGGCAGGGGCAAGTGTGAGCTGTGCTGACATCAGGAAGTGGCAGCTCAGCTCAGCCCCCCTGCCAACAGGAGGATGCGGGCCGGAGGAGCTGAGGGATGGAGTGACAGCCAGAAGGACCCCAAGATGGCAGTTAACTGAGACTGCCACAGAGCCCAGTGCCACACACAGGTGGCCAGAGCTCTAGCAGGGTGTGGGCCAGAATGTCGGGTCAGTCCAGGGGTGGTGCCGGCACTGACCACATGGAGGTCAGTACAGGAGCAGAGGGGGTCTTTCTGGGCAAGGGCACCCTCAGACTCTGCTGCAGGATTAAATCAAACAAATGTTTCCTGAAGGAGGACAAACTCCATGGGGTCTTCCCTGATGACCTTCCTCCACCCATGGTCAGAGCCTCCCCACCGAACAGCTCTTCAAAAGACCTCTGGGGGGTCTTCCCACAGCCCCTAAGGGCCACTGAACCGCAAGGCCTGGGTATGGGGTTCTGCTGGGTGGAACGGCTCCCTGCTGGTTTACTGATGTCTCTTACAGAGCCTGTAAATAATTTTTATTTGAATTGGGCTTGTGTGGTGTGCTAAAGTATATTAACCTTTATTTATGTTGCAGTATTAAAAACAGATGAAACATCAATTAAGCCACTGGGGTGTCCTTTGAGGGGTTATAGACAAAATAATTTGAAAGCTCTTTTGTTAATGTTTTTTAATTAAAGCTCCAGATGGTGGTCAAAGGCGTGTTGGAGGGGCTCTGTATAAATCAAAAGAAATAACAACAAAGGCACAACAGCAACAGAAGACATGCGTGAATGAGGGTGTGTCACGATTCATTTATTCAGTAAACCGATGCCGAGAGTGTGGCTCTGCAGGCAGAAAAGCCCAGATGCACACCCAGACTCCGGAGACACTCGCTCTGGTGACCAGGAGGTCTCACCTGGTGAACCTCAGTTTTCTCCTTTGTAAAGTGGGGAAAACTGTCTCCTCTGCAGAGGCATTGGGGCACTCAAAGGGATAATGTCTACCTAAAAAGAAAGTTTTTACGTGCAATATCAGACTAGAAATGATGTAAAAGAGCTCAGCACATAATACATGTTCAATTAATATTATCTATTATTATTTCCAATAAGACCATTGCAAGTATTATGTTTGTTTAAAAAGTCGAGTGCCTGTTGAACCTCATAAACAAATTCAGCAAAGTTGCAGGATACAAAAACAACACACAAATATCAGTTGTATTCTAGATGCTAGCAATGAACAATCCAAAAAGGAAATAAAGATATTCCTGTACAATAGCATTAAAAAGAAATAAAACACATAGAAATAAACTTAACCAAGGAGGCGAAAAACTTGCACACTGAAACTACAAAACATTGCTTAAAGAAGTCGAAGAAGGCACAAACAAATGGAAAGACAGTCTATGTTCATGGATCACGGGACTTAGTGTTGTTCAGATATCCATACTCCCCAAAGCAACTTCTGGATTCCACGCAATCCCTATTAAAATCCCAATGGTGTTTTTTGAAGAAATAGGAAGATCCATCCTAACATTCATATGGAGTTTCAAGGGACCCTGAATAGCCCAAGCAATATTGAAGAAGAGGAACTAAGCTGGAGGCTTGCACCTCCTGATTTCAGAACAAACCACAAAGCTGAAGTCATTGAGACAGCGTGGTGCCAGCACAGAGGGACAGCAGAGCACCCAGAGATGAACCTCCACACACGCGGTCAAGTGATTCTTAAAAAGATGCCAAGACCACTCAGCAGGGAGCAGCCCCTCCACAAATGGTGCTGGGGAAACACAGCCCTCACGAGCAAAAGAGGGAAGCTGGACATTTACCGTATACTGTGTATAAAAATCAACTCAAATGGACCTAAGGCCTAAATGCAAGACCCAAAACTACAAATCTCTGAGAGGAAAACATTGGGGGAAATCTTTCTGGGTTGTTTTGTTTTTGTTTTTGGTGACTACCAGTGTGGGGGTCTGAATCTGTGCCCTTGGTGTTTGTTATAAAGCTGTGCTCTAACCAGCAGAGTTAACCAGCAACCCCCTCACAGGGAGAAATGTTAATAACATTGGATTTGGCAAGAATCTCCTGGACATGACAGCTCAAATGGACCTAAGGCCTAAATGCAAGACCCAAAACTACAAATCTCTGAGAGGAAAACATCGGGGGAAATCTTTCTGGGTTGTTTTGTTTTTGTTTTTGTTTTTGGTGACTACCAGTGTGGGGGTCTGAATCTGTGCCCTTGGTGTTTGTTATAAGGCTGTGCTCTAACCAGCAGAGTTAACCAGCAACCCCCTCACAGGGAGAAATCTTAATAACATTGGATTTGGCAAGAATCTCCTGGACATGACACCAAAAGCACAGACAACAGAAGTGAAAATAAACAAATGAGACTATGTCAAAGTTAAAAAAACAGATTCTGTGCCTTGAAGGACGCAACCAACAGAGCAAAAGGCAGCCTACAGAGTGCAAGGGGATGTTGTGAGTCATGTGCTTGATGAGGTTAGTATCCAGAATACACCGAGAACTCCTGCAACTCAACAATAAAAAAACAGATAACCTGTTTAAAAGCTGGGCAAAGGACTTGAACAGACATTTCTGCAAAGATTACATACAGATGCCAGCAAGCACATGAAAAGATGCTCAGCACCACTAATCATCAGGGAAATGCAAATCAAAACCACCATGAGATACCCCCTCACACCCGTTAGGATGGCTACCCCTGAAATACAAAAAATTAACATCTGTTGGCAAAGGTGTAGAGAAATTGGAGCCCAGCACACCGTCGGTGGGAATGCAAATGGCACAGCCACTGCAGAAAACAGTACGGCAGCTCCTCAAAAATGAAACATAAAATACCGTATTATTCAGAAATCCCACATCTAAGTGTATACCCAAAAGAATTGAAAGCAGGGTCTCGAAGAGATATTTGTACAACCACGTTCACAGCAGCATCCTTCACAATAGCTAAAACATGGAAACAACCCATGGGTCCGTGAGCAGCAGAACCGGTGAATGCAATATGGAACGTCTCTGTACAGTGGAATATTACTCAGCCTTCAAAAGCAAGAAAATTCTGACACATGCTTCCACACGGATGCACCTGGAGGACATCACGCTATGTGAAATAAGTCATCACAAAAGGACAAACACTGTAATTCCACTTCTGTGAGGAGCCTAGAGCAGTCATATTCACAGAGACAGAGAGTAGAAGGTGGGGCCTGGGGCTGCAGGGAGGTGAGTCAGTGTTTAACAGGTGCAGAATTTCAGTTTTACAAGATGGAAAACTTCAGGAGATCGGTTGCACAATAACGTGAATATACTGAACGCTACTGAATGAACACTTAGGAAGGTTGAGGGGATAAACTTCATGTGAGACATTTTTCACCACAATAAAGATATCACCGAGTGTGTGTGGTAGGCACCGGCATACCATATGGATGGAATGAAAAATCACTGTTGTCTTGAAGGAACTCACCAGGTAAGAAAGGTAAGCAGCAGGCGTGTTAGCTAGAATGAAGCACTGGGACTTTCTCTGAAGTCAACGTTTTCAAGCGTCACGGATCGTTCTGTATCAGCTTCTCCTCACAGGTCTCCTCCCTTTTGTCCACAGGGGTAATGCAGTGCTGACAGACAGATGGACGGCCATCTCAGAACAACCCCTGAGAAGCTCTATTGGCTAATCGAGTCTACGTGACTTGCTCAGCATGTGTTTCCAAACATAGTCAGGTGGGGACAAGGGGACTTGTAAAGATCCACCTAACTCCTTGGATTCAGGATTAGACATAGTCAGACACTGTGGACATGCAGACGCTGTGAACATTCAGACATTTGGACATTCAGATGCTTGGACATTCAGACGCTTGGACATTCAGACGTTTGGACATTCAGACGTTTGGACATTCAGACGCTTGGACATTCTGATGCTTGGACATTCTGACGCTTGGACATTCAGACGCTTGGACATTCAGACGCTTGGACATTCTGACGCTTGGACATTCAGACGCTTGGACATACAGACTCTTGGACATACAGATGCTGTGGATGTTTAGAAGCTTGGACATTCAGACGCTGTGGACATCGTCTCCTGAACCTCATGGCATCTCCAGACCTTGAGGAAGTCAGGGAGCCAGCCACATCATTCCACTGTCATGACAAATCATCTCTAGGAATGAGAACACTTCTTCTTGGCTGGAGAGACTTTGGCTGGACAGAGAAAATGGTTCTTGTCACTGTCGGGCCCTGAGTGGGTGGGACGCGGGAGCCGTGCTTGCTGGATCATGAGCAACGTGTGCACAGTGTGGACATCGGCTTCTCCTCCACCTGACTCTTCACCTGGGTCCTCAGCAACACCACGAGAACAACTTGGGTCAACAGCCCTTGGCCAGACGCTTGACTTCAAAGGCTTTGCCGAGGGGAGCCCCGGGGCAGGGACCATGTCTTTGCACAGTACTGTGCTTGCTCACCTCCTGGCCTGTGTTCAGTTCCTAGCCAGTGACCCCTGAGGAAGCCCTGCACCTAGTGCCAGCTCACTCACAGCTCAGCGAAGAGCCCAGAGCAGCCTGTTCTAGCCAGACACATATTAAGCCATTATCCACTTGAAAGTAGCTGTGATCTGTAGCAAGCGCTCAAAAAACTCTTCGGTAATGAGAGGACAGCGTAGGAAGCACATGCTGAGTGTGACACAGGAACTGGGTCCTTCAGAGGCTGAGTGACACGCCACTTCTCATTACTTCAGGTAAGCTGAAGGGAAAACCGCATGTCGTAGTTATATAAAGATCAGGTTTTGCAAAATGCACTCGTTCATTTATTTATTCATTAACCAGATAATTTTCCTGGGCTTATCCCTCGTCAGGCCTTGTGCTGGGTTAGGGGCACACAGAAATGAATCTGACAGGGTCTTTCTTCCTCTGGCCCCCAGAAGTTGCAGAATAGGGTCGTTGTAACTGCAGAATCAACTCAGCTTTAAATACACATTTCAACAGACAAGGCTGAAAATGTGGCCTTGAGTAGGTCACCTAACTGCAGGATTTGGGGTGGGAGATAAGATTGGAGGTCTGGGAGAGAATATTCACGCCCGGCACGTTTAC
>NW_007733497.1:68128-78167 GCF_000696425.1 Galeopterus variegatus
ATTTGGGGTGGGAGATAAGATTGGAGGTCTGGGAGAGAATATTCACGCCCGGCACGTTTACACCTCTGCAGGGCTGGGTCAGGCCGTCCTCAGCCCCCTCCTCGGGTGGCTCACTTCCCTTCTGGTGAGGCCAAGACAACACCCTTGCAGCAGCCTGATTAGTGACATATGAGTCAGTGGGTTGGCACTGCATTTGTTTAAGTATTTAATTGAAAATCAAAAATGTGAACTTGGGAAAGGAAATATGGCCAAGAGAAGTCCTGGAAGCTCAGTGTGGGTGGACACCCCGGCTCCCCAGCAGCCACCGTGGCGGCCGAGCCCTGGGCGCACGGCCCCGGCCCCGAGCTGGACGTCCCTCTACACACGCGAATCGCTCTGCAGCAGTGTGACCTCACACCCGCCCGAGGAGGGACACGGCCAGTCGGAAACACATACGAGGATGACCTCTGCCTGACGGCGATTTTGATTGTTCGTGCTCTACTTTCTACTTTATGTATTTTCTGGATTTTTACGGTGTATCTTTACAATACAATTGGGAGGACATTATGAAAAAGGAATCATTAGATTTTTTTTTTTAAAGAAGACAAAAAAGGTGTTCAGAGAAGTAACGCGCACGACCCTTTTCTGTGTGAGGACAGACACGGCACATTTCTAAGTCATTGTCCCCCACGGGACCAAACAAAGGTTGTTAATTTATAAAAGGCAAAACTTATTTCTACTATGAGTATTTTTGTAGCTCTAATTTAAATTTTGTACTCTACCTAAAGCGTGTAAAAATCACCATCTCTTGTTCTGAAGTGGCTGAAAGTCTGTGTTTCAGGGCCTTTAACATTCATGAAAAAACCGGACTCATAGCCCACAAGTAGAGACCATTTAACATTTACATTTTGAAAACTATTTTGAATCACCGCACTTGAGAGTAAAGTGCCTCGGATTCCTCCTTGCCTGGCTCCGGGCCGACGCCGCGTGGTTTTGGAAGCTCTGCCTCAGGGTGACATTAGGGCCTGGGCCCCCGTCTGCTGCTTTGGCTCCAAAATATCTCCTCACGGGAGCACCTCCCCTCAGGTTCCATGCGGACCCCGGGGACGCCAGAGCAAATCACCCACCGAGACCAGTCTGGTGACCCGTGGTCCCCTCACACCTCCCAGTGTTCAATCCCTGCAGCAAGTCTCAGAAACAAATACAGATTCATCATGAGCTTTGGACACCCGCATGAGAAAGTAAAGGTGGTGTTCTATAAATAGCACGTGTCACAACCAGAGGGGCAGGAAACGCACAAATGTCATGGGGCTGGCCGCCTCGGCGTGCATCATCCAGCTTTTGTTCTGTGTGGAAGTTTCCTGCTCACTCTGCCTGGACTGTGAGGATGTCAGCCTTGCCCCTCTCTCCTAGGACATTTTTGGGGCAACAAAGCCACCGAGGTGGGGGTCGGCAAAAAGGGAAGAGGACAGTGGGAGGCCTTGCCTGGGTGCACCTGCCACCAGCCGACGACTACCTGCTCTGCAGCAGCCCAAGGCTGCCGTCCAACTATGGGCCAGAGAGGCCTGGATGGGCACCCCAGCCATGGGCTTCTCCCCAACCTCATTTCACATTTATCTCATCACGGCCAGACTCGTGAGCAGGAGGCCAGGCCTGAGGCAGTGGCCGCTCTTCTGTGTGTCTCAGGTGTGTGAAAAGAAGCAGCAAGTGGGCAGATGCTCCAGTCCTGATGGGATCTGGTGACTCAGACCCCCAGGCACGGCCTCCCCTTAGGGAGCTCCGCCAGGTCTTGCAGATAGCAGCCTGGACCCTGGCCCTGGTGACCAACCCTGGCTTCCACAGGGACGGGGGGGTCTCCAGATTGATGACCCCTTTAGGGGTGGGTTTCCATCAGAAACTGGCTTCCCCAGGGCTCTTGGTTTTCTGTCTCTGAGGCCACAGTTCTCTTGTATGAAGTCCCTGTGCCCACATCAAGCAATGGTTTAATCTTGCTTGCTCTGTTCTAGTGACCATGGTTTTTGTCTTTCGGCCTGAGTTCTGCCCAGCTCTTCAGTGGAGACGATGAGAGGACGATCTGGCTTCATCTCTCTGCCAGGGCTCATCCATGTTTGGGGCATCTGCATGATGGGCTTCTACGCGTTTGCTGCTCTGCACCCTTCCCTGGCAAAGCTGGTGTGTGACAGGAGTCGAAAGGGCTGCGTGGGGGGCATGGGTTCTCCCTCAACTCTATCCTTGGGATGGAGCTTCACAGGTCCTGGGGCACATCTCTGTGGACTCATTTCTCCAGCCAGAGGCCACACAGGCCAGACCCTCCCTTGTGGGTCTGTGGAGAGACCCCAGAGGCCTCCCTGGTGACAAAGCCACAGCACAGAGTGGCAGAGGGAGGTGAGAGGCCGCCCCTCACCACCCAGGCCTGGCTGCCCCGACTCTGCAGAGTGAGAGCTTGCACGGGTTTGTCCAGACCTTCACTGCAGGGGGCGGGGAGCGCCACACGAACGCCCTCGTAATCCTGGAGCAAGGGCCTGCACCCCACTTAGGCTCTGCAAATTGCGTAGCTGGTCCTGATCAGATTTCTTCTTCTGGGTTAGACAGAAAACTCCATTTGCTGGTGCAAGACTTCACGGAAAGAGCAGGCCGGTCCAATAGCTCTCCATGGGGAATTTTGCCCCTGGGGGACATTTGCCAATGTCTGAGGACATTCGTGGCTGTCAGGACTGGTGTTGAGTGGGTCAAGGCCAGAGAAGATGAAACATGTTCCGCAATGTGCAGGACAGTCTCCCCCAACAAAGAGTGATCCGGCCCTGGATGCTGGTAGTGCTGAGGCTGAGAGACCCTGGGCCAGGACGTTAGTTGTCTAGGCAGCCCGAGGAGCTTCTTGTGAGTCTAACCACGGGAGCAGTGTCCTGAGCTTTCCTAGCAGGAGGGGAAGCTGAAAATTTACCAATCTGGGGGAAAAAAAAAATCTTACCACGACACCAAACATCTTAGCTTCCCTCCGGCAGAGCACAGGCTACAAAACAAATGAAACGCCTTCTGCAAAAAGAAAGCCTCTGTGCCTGGGTGGGTGGCAGCGAGGCTGAGACACGGCCTGTCCGGGCAGCAGCCGCGCAGGAGAGGCTGTTCTGGAAGCGCCTCAGACAGAGGCCGCGAGGACCGGGGAGGAAAAACCACCATGTCTTGTGTCCTCCACGACGATTTCAGAAATCAAGCCTTCATGCGTGTGGCTGGCAGATGGTCACAGCCGTGCGATGTGCCAGGTGTTTTAATGAGCCTCCTCCCGAGCCAGCGCTGCGTCAGGAGCCGCGCGTTCCTGGAGTTACCTAGGATACCCCATTAACCAGCAGCCGCCGCAGGTGAAAACCTCTGAAAGCTGCTCGTTAGCATGACAAAGCGCCAGCCACCTGGGGCACATTCCAGCGCCCCGCCGCCGCCGCTCAGGACGGCTTGTGCTGGGTGTTGTTTTTTCTCTTACAGAACATCCAGAGTTTATGCTCCAAGTAGATGTTGTTTATAATTTGTCACCCCAGTCACCCGATTTCTCGAGTGATTTCTTTATACGAGCACGCGCGTGACTCCGGCCCTGCTCCTTGGAGGATAATGCGTGGCTGCCCCTGAGTGTCCCTCCCTGATGGCTGTTCATTGAGCTTCAGCACGGACCAAAGCCGGCCTGTTTTCCTCTGCCTCTTCCACCGTGCTGTGCATGTTAGTGGAGGAAAATGCTAGTTTACCCTGTGCAGGGAACCAGGAGAAGCAGAAAATGGCTGGGTGGGCTCGCTTCATGGAGGGTGGGACTGTGGCAGGTGGTGCAGACGTGTTTAAACCCGGGTGGTGCGTTCCCGGAAAGGAGGCTGGTGTCTACAACACCAGGAGAGTCAGCGCCACGACCCTGTGGCCTCCTCTGCACAGTCTCCGCCAGCAGGGCCCCTCCAAACCACACAGATAATGACGGAGAAGGCGAGCCATTTCTTGGAAATATTTGTCCTCAAATGTTTTGTTCCTGTGACTGCCAACTCGTTCACTCCAGGGCCAGGGCTGCCAAGAGACGAAGGGGCTCCTTCGGCTTCTCCAAGTCCCTCCTTGGAGCCCCTTGAAGGAAGCTCAGGGTGCTAACAGCAGAGACATTGGGATCCCACGTGTGGAACTGTGGTGACCCTCAATCGAGCCACCCTAAGCTTCTATCACAAAGCAGGGGAGCTGAGAGCTTAGGAGATTTCAGTGTGGGGAGGATGTGGCCGTTTACAGTTACAGTTCACTGGAATGTTGGGGGTTTCTGTCAGCTGAGTCACTAAGTCCGACTTTAAAGAGAGCGCTCACAGCTGTGGAGTTAGTGGGCGACGGTGCGCGCAGGGTGCTTTAGAAAGCTGATATTCCTGGATATAAAAGGCCACAGAGAAGAAGCGACATCAGCTAATAGGGAATCAGAGCCAGTAGCAAAGAACAGTTCGCCCCTGCATTTACTAAACTTCTAGTAAAACGGAAGAAACGTCCGGAATTCCAGAGGTCAGAAAGGGCCTTGGAGGCCGCATGGTGACGCTGTCTTCAGCTTAGTTTTAGGAGCTGCCCTGGGAGAGGCAGAGTCCTCAGCTTGCCAGATCCCACCAGCCTGACGGGCAGGCCCCATTGCGGTTAAAACTGCCCTCCAGCTACCACCAGCCCCTCCCCAGGCTATTGCTTCGATCTCTGAATTGTGTGTTAGATATGGAATTAAAGTTCACTAAACCAAACGTGTGTTAACGCATTGAATTCAGACCATAAGAAAAATTTCTTTTGAATTGGCTTAATGTGCCCCTGTCTTTTAGGTGAAGACTTAGTGATTTGGGGGAAATTTGAATGAAAGCTTTAGGTTAGAACAGGGGGATCAGCACATCTTAAGCTCACAAACACGCAGTTGCGATCAAAGAAACCGATTTTTTAACTGATTTTCAAAAGTTATATGTAAACAAAAATATTGTGGCACCAAACACATTTCTGTTCCTTGTAATCTGTATTACACGACCCCCAAAATGGCTGAATTTCTACCCCCCAGAATATAAGCTCCACGGGAACTAGAACTTTGTTGTTCTCACTCAGAGATGTGTGCTCAGGTCTGCAAACTCTGCTTGACACCTAAAAATTACTCAAGAAGTGTGTTGAATGAGTAACCGTATACAACAGGAACACACACACGAGCACACACACGAGCACACACACGCACCACACACAAGCACGCATGTGACATCTGCTCTTTTAACAATTCTGTTGCTTGTACAGCTTGGAAGGCGTAGGAGTGAACGAACTCCCCCCAACACATTTTGTGTAGGTGTTTATGGAATATAGTGGTTTTGTTCCTAATTCTCAAATTTTTTCTAAAAGAAATGTAGATATAAAGTTGTTCACAATATATTACCCCATGAAAAAATTAGATGACACAATGGGTATTATCTTACACTGTTTTAAAAACATAAACACACGCCCCTCCCCCCCCCAAAAAAAAACAGGGAGAATATACATCCACGTGCTGGCAGTAAAGTTTTTTCTCCTATTTCTTTATTTCCATGTTTATATTTTCTGATTTTTATCGGGATGTGTGCACTGCCTTTGTATTAAGAAGCTGAAAAGGCACTGAAGCCTTTTTCCGGGGAGCGTGTCTGGCGCTATAGCACTAAGCGTTACCGCGCAGACCTGAATCCCCACGCTGCCAGCACCAGGTTCCACGTTCCCTCCTGGGGACCTAATTCCCCCAGCCACGAATTCAGCTGTGTCCCAGCCCTGGCGCTCCGGACGTTCTCGGGAGCTCCTGAAATACCTGCTCCAACCCATGGCCCTATCTCTGCGTGGCCTCCACCTGCACCACTGCTCTGCAGACCTGCCCTCTCCCTCTCTGGGAGACCCTAGCGCTGCTGTGTAAAGGGTGACGGTGCTGAAGGTAAGAACCTGCTGCTTCTCATCTGGTCTGGAGCCTGAAGCAAGAACATGGCCCAGCCGTGGCGCCAGTGTCATGAGCGTAGTGTGCACATGGGGTAGCGTCCACCTGGCAGGTGCTGGGTGGACTCGCTGGTGCAGAGTCCTGGATTCCTTCCCCGAACTCTGGGCTGCCCCTCTGTAGAAGGTCACCTCCTCCCGGGGTCTCTCCTGACCTCAGCACAGGGGACACCCCTGTTGCAGGCTGTGGAGCCGCAGCTTCACCGACACTGGGCTCAGACCGACTGTGCATCCCCTGCAGTGCTGCCCACTGGGACAGGAGGAGGACGGGCCAAAGCAGTCCCTTCGCTCAGCTTGTTTGCGGGTGCCAGCCCCTGGGAACACAGCACCGAGAGGACAAGCACCTGCCTCCGCGGAGAGCAGGTGACCACCGGTGCTCGTGACCGAGTGTTTAGCCACAGCTGTGCCCAGCGCGGCGGGGAGAGGCCGGGAGAGGCCGGGAGAGGCCGGGAGCGGGGCTGCGACATGCCCCCCAGGGGCACCTTCTGGGCCTAGAGGAGGCAGGACGGTCTGAGTATGCTGCGGGGCTTATCTCTGCCTGCAGGAGCGTCCGAGAGAAGGAAAAAGAACAACCAGCTCAGCCCGTGAGCCCCACAGCCCTGCCCAGCAAGGACAGCCGGCCGCACGTGTGCCGTGACAGCACTCCCCTGCCACTGCTGCTGGCGGGGGCTCCAAGGTCGCACCAGGAAGCCAGCGGGTGAAGCGGTCGCGGCGGGGTGGCAGGGCGAGGTCCCAGCTGCCTTGCTGGAGGAAGCTGCTCCTTTCCAGGCGGGACTCTCCAAAGGACGCTGCTGGTTTGCTGCTGGCAGAGTGACAAGCAGCACACTGGTCCTGCCGCTGGGACGAGGAAAGAGCCAGCTCCAATGACCAGGCCACACCGCGGTGGACGGGGAAGAGGACTCTGGTCCACACACTCTTTTACACAGTGAAAGCTAGAGTGTGAGCCCTTGTCAGGCCAAAAATGGAGAGACAGGTAGAAGTGTCACAGCATGCGACAGCATCTTCCCACGCAGAGCAGCGGCAGCACAGGACTGAGAGGAGCTCGGGCCATCTGCCCCGTCAATGGGGTGCATTGCCCCTGAGGGTACCGTTGACACACTGAGAGACTTTAAATAGCAGTTAACATAATCAGGTTAAACACTGAGGAGGGCTCCCACAGTGTCAAATGTGGACGGGGGACAGGCAACATCGGAGGCCAAGAGGCCAGTCAGGAGGCTCTGAGCAGAGTCAGCAAGAGACGAGAGATAAAATAAGACGGTGTCCAGGCAGCTGTCACCCGCTTTGGCTTGACAGTTTCCATGTGAGTAGGAAGGAAGGACACGTGGCCCATGGAAAGTAGAAGTGAAATATGATTCTCAGGCTCCGTCTCTCGCAACGAGGCAGAAGTTGTCACCGTTCACAAAGACAGAGAGGAGGAGTGTGTGGAGAAAGATGGTCACTGGTGAAAACCACGAGCCGGGGACACTGATCCCGCTCCATCACCAAGACACCTCTGGGAACGACACAGCCGCGCTCAGCCCGCCCGCAGCCCGCGGCACAGCCCGTGTCTCCTGCGTTCTCGCCGGGCTCAGGCTGCAGCGCCGTTCGCTGTGCGGGGGGAGAACTCCAGGCGACACAGAGCCAGTAGGTCCTTCATGCCCGTGGAACTGCATCCACAGGCCACAGGCAGCCGCTGGGGACGCTTGGAGGGAAGGGGGCCGGTGGAGAAGAGCACGGAATGACAAGTGGACCGACGGTGACCCGTTGGAACGCTGAGCTGGCGTCTTGTGTGACTTCGGACATAGAACAGACACACGCGTTCACCCAGCTCGGAGTTCTCGCACCTCCTGCCCGAGGCAAGAGTCCTCGGTTCAGTCACAAGAGGGAATCTGAGGACCTCCTAACTGCCTATCTTCAACTACACATATTGTAGAACTCATTTTTGTTCCGTTGTCATTTTTGGGGATACTAATGGGTAGGAAGAAAAACATGGCAAAATGGAGAATTCATGAATATATGTCAGCTCTGCCATGTCCTGGTTCCACCATGATTTTTCTACCAAAGGTTTTGGATGGATAGATAGCTAGGTAGATGACAGCAAGATGACAGACATCAATCCAACCAGGTCAAAGCCACCACCAGCCCGTCCGCCCTGTGGCTACAGCGAACTCCCTGGGCAGGCTCCCTAGGCCTGGCCCGTTCCTGTACCGAGTGCACGCCGGGCTGCTGCTCTGCCAGGAGCCCCTTCGGTAAAACAGGCACAGGACGTACCTTCCAGGGGCTATTTCTCAACTTTCTAGTCTGGTGAAGGTGCCTGGTCCTCCCTTACATGGAATTTGATTCTCTTATTGGTTTAAAAGTTCTCAGTTTTGTAAAGTGATCCAACGCCAAGAACTAGAAACTTCATAAGTACATTATTGATTGTGATTAAAGCTAAAGTAGAGTTAATTTTTTGGCAACCAGGAAAGAGCAGTTGTAAGAAAAGCTAAGTGATCTGTGAACTGGCAGAGAACTAGAAAGAAAAAATGTTTAGATAATCCCAGATCAGCTTTCATTGACTTAATAACCATAAAAGATTCTCCTTTTGCCTTGAGATTTTCTAAATACGTAAATAAAGGGAATCAGTGCTGTTCCTGTAGAAAATAATGTTGAGTCTTATTAATCATTCAGAGGATCACTTGTTGGCTGTCCTGGGAACCAAAGCCTGCATTTCCGAACGGCTGCCGTTCCTCCTCTGCGTTCGCCTTTTAATTAATTCCTCTGCTCTCGCTGGGTAGGCTCAGGGTGATTTTAGGCTTAGTGTCTCTTGCGGTGCACGGATTGTGTAGATTGTATTTCTGCCCACACAGTCATGTTGACTTACATGTATAAAATGCTTGTACGTACAGAATCACAAGCCCTGGAGAAGGAGTGATCTAAAGAGCTTCTTGCATCAGGACGGGCTGCGTCTGGCTGTGCCGACGAACAATTCCAGGATCTCAACTGATAAAGAACAGTAGGCTTAGTTGTTGCCCCGCCGCACTGTCACTATGGGTCACAGCGGTTCTTCTGCCTGCCATCGTTTAGGAGTCCAGGCCGAGGGATTTCTAACTGTAAAACTTGCTCGTTGTTTCAGCAAAAGGAAAAGAGAATACGCAGAAGCCACGTGCGTGCTCTCAGAACTTCTGCCCAAAGTGATGTGCTCTTCTGCCCACATTCCATTCGCCATTCTGTGGGGCGGCCAGGCCTGCGGTCAACAGGGCAGGAACATGTAACCCTCCTCTCGGAGGAACACAAAAGTTTGGGAGCAACGGTGGAGTCTGCCCCAGCTTTGAGGAGAGACTGTAACGATGCCCCTATGCCTTTCTTCCCAGCGATGCCAAACTTGAGCCTTCCAAAGATGCCAGCTTCACCAAGAGCATTCTCAGAACTCCAGCCACCAGACGTGGAGTCAGGGGGTGACAGCACAGGATGAATTCTGTCAGTGTGAAAACATGATGCCTTGCTTCTGTGCCCCAGCCGCCAGATTGTCCTCCAGAGACATGAGCCAAGTCGACCCTGTACTGAAAAGACTGAGCCAGCAGCAGCCCCATCATCTGTGGTGATGACATTCATGATATCCATGGAGATGGGGCTGGCACATCCGGTGGCCACTCCAGAAAACAGTGACGCATCCCGGAGCATGACCTGCCTGGGCTACAACTGCACTAGGGATTCGCCGACCTTGACTACATCAGTGAACGTTGTTGGACGAGAAAGGATAGATATTTCTATCTCAGTTAGTGAGGAGAAGAGATTCCCCACCTCAGTGACTGTGGAGAAGAGCAGATTCTCCCACCTCAGTAACACTGGAGAAAAAGGGATTCCCTTCTTCAGTAACTGTGAAGAACAAAGGATTCTCCTACCTCAGCAACTGTGGAGACAGTGGATCCTCCTGCTTCAGTTACTGTGGAGAAGATGGATCCTCTTCCTTCAGTAACTGTGGAGGAGATGGATCCTCTTCCTTCAGTAACCGTGGAGGAGATGGATCCTCTTCCTTCAGTAACTGTGGAGAAGATGGATCCTCTTTCTTCAGTAACCGTGGAGAAGATGGATCCTCTTCCTTCAGTTAGTCTGGAGACGATGCATCCTCCTGCTTTAT
>NW_007733497.1:79530-81628 GCF_000696425.1 Galeopterus variegatus
GAGGCAGCAACTTTGCCAAAAAGAAATCTCATTATCCCTTGAAATGCCAACCAGTTCCTACTTACTCATTCTGGGTTTTTAGGAAATTCCCTCAGAGACCCGGTGCCCTGTGTTTTGGATTCCCTTCACTGAGCCATCGTATGGTGCTATGCACTATATAAATTGTCATCGCTAAGTCCAAGACATCGTGCCACACAGGGGCCTCTTGTTTTCCTAAAGACTCAAGAATCAAAAGGAATAGAAAGTCATGTTTTCATCCAAAATGCTCTTTTTTAGACCTGCCACAGCTCAGGTAATTTGTTGGGGACAGAGAACACAGACAAAGGTGTAGGTTGTCACCTCGAGGATTTTGCAGTGAAAGGCAGGAAAGTGACGTTAGGCTGTGCAGCACATGCCGGACCCAAGGGCTCGCAGGCTTCAGCCTGTGCACACAGAGCATGGGGATCACCTCCCAGCAGCTGTGAGAAACTCCATGTGGCTGGAAGGTGGCTTCCCGTGGCAAGGCCCGAGGGCAGTGGGGAGCCACTGAAGGTAACGCAGGCTGAGGAGAGAGGGGTCGGGTTTACATCAGGAGTGTCTGACAGGAGCAGCTGCTGCCCGTTGTTCCAGGCAGCAGATCAGGAGGCAGGGGACCAGACACGACAGTGTCAGGTGGCTCTGGCCAGAGGTGGCAGAGCCTGGACAGGCAGCAGGCAGTGAGACCAAGGTGAGGGGCAGAGTGAGTGGTCCTGGGGGCCAGAGGGACAGGCCTGGGTGACCCACAGACCCGACAGGGACATGTGGACAGCACCAAAGCCAGGAGCTGCAGGTTGTGGCCTGTGACCATGGGTGCCTCTGTCACAGGCATACTGGCCTCTCCCAAGCCCACCCCGAGTGAAGACCCTCCCACTGTGCTGGCCAGGCCCTCTCCCGTCACCTCCCCTCACCTCGGCTGCCGACCTGGGAGCTCCAGCCCACACAGCCACTGGGCGTGGCTGCAGACAAGGCTGAGTCTCGCGGCCCGACTCAGAGTCCCCAGAGCTACTTCCTGCCTCAAGGCCTCCNGTGGAGAAGATGGATCCTCTTCCTTCAGTTAGTCTGGAGACGATGCATCCTCCTGCTTTATAACTGTGTAGAAGGAGATATTTTCCTGCATCAGTAGCTTGAAGAGTCATAGGTTCTCCTGCCTCAGGTACTAGGAACAGGAATGGGTTCCCCTGCCTGTCTGTGGGAATAAATGGCAGCTCCTGGTCAGACTGGTGTGCGTTAGGGCACCCCATGGCTCCCAGTCTGGGTGCCTCAGGACTTGGGAACATTTTTTGTTTGGAGTGAAGAGGCCTGCGTGCAGAGATTGGGCTGTGTCGGGTGTGGCTCTGGTGAGCTTCTCCAGAGGTGACAGGCATATGCTGCCACTCCTCTTTCACAAATGATGTTATGACTGTGGTGTAAAGAGAATCACTCACCTCAAATCCTTGTGGAGGCTGCATTTGAGGTGCCTGTGAGGGAAGAGGGGATAGCAACACCCCGTTTTCCCCGGCAGTGGAGTGTAACCTCTAGACACATGGGGAAGAATCATGACAATNTCCTTGTGGAGGCTGCATTTGAGGTGCCTGTGAGGGAAGAGGGGATAGCAACACCCCGTTTTCCCCGGCAGTGGAGTGTAACCTCTAGACACATGGGGAAGAATCATGACAATACTTTTAAAAAATACTAGGGCCATGGTTGAAAATCACACCCTGGGAGAAGATATGGAAGCTTAGAATTGTGGTGAGCTGTCGAGGAGCTTGCTGGAGTTTCACTTCTGTCTCCAGAACTGACCAACTCTGTGACTTGGGCGAATTAGTTAACATCTCTGTGGTTTTAATTTTCTCCTATTTAAAAGTGAGGTGTAAAGGGACCTGTGCAGGAGGCTTGCGGTGAGAATTAGGTCAGAGAAAGCCTGCACTTAGAGCCATGCAGCACACACGGCGGATGTGCAGTCAGCGTGAGCTGTAAAAACTCCTGTCCTGAAGAAAGTGGTGATCAGATGGGGGTGGACCGAGAAATAAAGGCCCTTTTTTCTTATAAAGTGCCATTGGAGGCCCGGCCATGGTTTCCAGCAAGCTCGGCAGTGAGACCC
>NW_007733497.1:83345-88223 GCF_000696425.1 Galeopterus variegatus
TCACCTCGGCTGCCGACCTGGGAGCTCCAGCCCACACAGCCACTGGGCGTGGCTGCAGACAGGGCTGAGTCCCGCGGCCCGACTCAGAGTCCCCAGAGCTACTTCCTGCCTCAAGGCCTCCCACGGTCTCCCCTTGCCTGAGGAGCTCAGCCCTCAATTCCCCAACAGTTCGCGTCTCTGTAAATACCTCTTCTGCGAAAGGCCTTGCCCAGTTGCCAAACCTAAATTAGGTCCTGCTATTATAACACCTGCTGCTATAATACGTGCCCTCATGGACTCGGGCGTGCAGCCATCTGCTCTATAGTTGGCTTCCTACTAGACTGTGATCTCTACGGGGCCAGCATCCCATGCCCCGTGCCCAGGGCCAGCTCCCACAGGTGTGTGGTGAACACTTGGGTGAAGTTGAGGCATAGCATCAGCAAGAGTGGAAAACGGGATGGGCTCCCAGGTGTCCTGTGGTCAGTGTCACCAGATGACATTCCCAAGTCTGAGCGGGGTCTGGAGGGAAGGTGCACGATGCAAGCAGGGGACAGGCAGCACATTTGCTTCTCAGCCAGCTGGATACGCCCCTCCTCCCCACCTACAAGGACCCCACGACCCAGATTCAATTCCTTGGCCAAGTCATCAAGCACAAAGTCGTGAGTGCCAGGGTGTGAGGAGCCCAGAGCCCCTGCAGACCTGAAACCACCCACACAGACGAGAGACCTACGGCCAAGGGGCAAGCGAGTCTGACCCTCCCACAGAGCAGACCCACTAGGTGTCTTTTCCCACTGCGGGTCTCCTTAGAGAAGCACCTTGGAGAGGTCTGTGAGGCAAGAGTCATGAATCCATCTCCTGGGCCAGAGGCAGGTGTTGGGACAGGTGTTCTCAGCCAGCAGAGGCGCTGCCCACCCCAGGTGGAGACGTTGCTCTTGGTGCTGACCAGGAGCTCATGGGGGGCTGGCTTTGTGCCCATCGGGGGGCCGGGCAGTTGTCCTCTCCTGGCCGGTCCCTCCCCTCACCCCCAGCTCTCCTCTGGCATCTCCATCATTGTGTCATGTCCTCACCTGAAACTCTGTGGCCTCCACTACCCTCCAGCCAAAACCCACCCCACAGTCCACTCCCAACTGCTCCGGCCAGAGCAGCCTCCGCTGGCCGAGGGCCGGTGACCTGCCCCATTCACTCAGGCCTGACTAGCCCCACCATTCCCAGCATCCGTGCCATTTGTTGAGAGCGGGCACCATGGTGGGACCATAGGCCACACTGGCAAAACAGGCAGGAGGCTGACACAGTTAATAATTCTATAACATTACAGTTCTGTGGCAACTGTGCGCTTTCAAGGTATTTTCATGTTTATTGCTCTTTGTTAACAATAGCTTCACTTTTTGAGCCACAGGACGGTACTGTGCTGACCTCTTGACAGGATTAGCTCATCCTGGCAGGTTGGTATTGCTATTCTCAACTTACAGACAGGGAAGTCGGGGCTTAGAGAGGTCAAGCACGCAGATCCAGGTCAGACGGTTAATTCAGGCCCCTCTGACCCCGGAGCCTGCGCTCCATGTACTGCACGGCCCTGCCTCCCTCGGTGCCTGCAGGAGGACGAACAACAGCTCGCTCTGAGCAAGGACCCAACCACGGACGGTGCTGTCAGGTAGGACGCCCTTTCAAGGGGACGAAGACCACACAAAGCAACTCAGAGGCCAGCCTGGAATCCGTGAAGATGAAGTCACAATCTGGGATCTGTAAGTTCCCTTCCTTCTTTCCTGATACAGGTTTCATCAATGAAAAACCTGCTGTATGCAAAGTATTGTTCAGTGAGGGACACCACAAAAGCCTTTCAGAGCCCAAAAGCCGTCGGTGTTTCCAGTTTTGCATGTGCATGTTCATGTGCACATGTGTGTGTGTGTGTGTGTGAGAGTGTGTGAGCACATGGGTGTGGGCATGTGTGTGTGAGTGAGTGTGAGTGCGTGCATGTGCGTGTGTGTGAGAGAGTGCATGTGTGCACATGTGTGTGCATGTGTGAGCGAGTGTGAGTGTGTGCATATGTGTATATGTGAGAGAGTGCATGTGTGCACATGTGTGTGCGTGTGTGAGCGAGTTTGAGTGCGTGCATGTGCGTGTATGTGAGAGAGTGCGTGTGTGCACATGTGTGTGCGTGTGTGAGTGAGTTTGAATGCGTGCATGTGCGTGTGATGTGAGAGAGTGCATGTATGCACATGTGTGCGTGTGTGTGAGCGAGTGTGAGTGCATGCATGTGCGTGTATGTGAGAGAGTGCATGTGTGCACACGTGTGTGCATGTGTGAGCGAGTGTGAGTGCGTGCATGTGCGTGTATGTGAGAGTGCATGTGTGCACATGTGTGTGCATGTGTGAGCGAGTGTGAGTGTGTGCACATGCGTGTATGTGAGAGTGCATGTGTGCACATTGAACGAGTGTGAGTGCATGCATATGCGTGTATGTGAGAGAGTGCATGTGTGCACACGTGTGTGCGTGTGTGAGCGAGTGTGAGTGTGTGCATGTGCGTGTGTGTGAGAGTGCATGTGTGCACGTGTGTGTGTGAGCGAGTGTGAGTGCGTGCATGTGCGTGTGTGTGAGAGAGTGCATGTGTGCACATGGGCGTGTGTGTGTGAGCGAGTGTGAGTGCGTGCATGTGCGTGTGTGTGAGAGTGCATGTGTGCACATGGGCGTGTGCGTGTGTGAGCGAGTGTGAGTGCATGCATGTGCGTGTATGTGAGAGAGTGCATGTGTGCACACGTGTGTGCGTGTGTGAGCGAGTGTGAGTGTGTGCATGTGCGTGTGTGTGAGAGTGCATGTGTGCACGTGTGTGTGTGAGCGAGTGTGAGTGCGTGCATGTGCGTGTGTGTGAGAGAGTGCATGTGTGCACATGGGCGTGTGTGTGTGAGCGAGTGTGAGTGCGTGCATGTGCGTGTGTGTGAGAGTGCATGTGTGCACATGGGCGTGTGCGTGTGTGAGCGAGTGTGAGTGCATGCATGTGCGTGTATGTGAGAGAGTGCATGTGTGCACATGTGTGTGCGTGTGTGAGCGAGTTTGAGTGTGTGCATGTGCGTGTGTGTGAGAGTGCATGTGTGCACGTGTGTGTGTCAGCGACTGTGAGTGCGTGTATGTGCGTGTGTGTGAGAGAGTGCATGTGTGCACATTGAACGAGTGTGAGTGCATGCATATGCGTGTATGTGAGAGAGTGCATGTGTGCACACGTGTGTGCATGTGTGAGCGAGTGAGTGCATGCATGTGCGTGCATGTGAAAGTGCATGTGTGCACATGGGCGTGTGTGTGAGCGAGTGTGAGTTTGTGCATGTGCGTGTATGTGAGAGTGCATGTGTGCACATGTGTGTGCGTGTGTGAGCGAGTGTGAGTGCGTGCATGTGCGTGTATGTGAGAGTGCATGTGTGCACATGTGTGTGCGTGTGTGAGTGAGTGTGAGTGCGTGCATGTGCGTGTGTGTGAGAGAGTGCATGTGTGCACATGGGCGTGTGTGTGTGTGTGTTTCTGCTGATGATCCTAATGTAGTAAAAATGAAGCACCTAAACTGGATTTTTAAAAACTGTCCTATATTTTAAATATTTGCACTTATCTTATGAATGATTTTACGTATAGTTATGATATTCACATGATAACTGTAAGAATTATAAACATAAATTTAGACTATTTTATTGGCAGTTTGGTCTGGTAATGAGGCTTGCATTTATAAAAGTATGTACTTTTAAGAAACCTAGTAAAGGAAAATGTCTCGTAAAACTGTATTTGGAGATTGGAACACTGAAAATCAAAATATGAGGCTCTTCATTGGTATTTGACAGAGGCGGGAGGACCTGGCTGCGCCCCACCCCTGCGAGCCCTGGGCCGGCTCGGGGAGGCTGCCCCCGCCCAGGGCTGTGTGGAGTCTGGCAGGTTCAGACCGTTGCTCACAGGGCACACAGCTGAGCATCCAGGGGGTCGTCACAGCGTCCCATGGGGGGCACATGCTGCCAAGGGGACAGTGTGTGGGGAGATGGCCTGGAAGCATGTGCAGGGCTTTGTCTAGGCTCTGCTGCCACCAACCCAGGCAGGGTTGGGCTGCAGAGCATGGCTGGCGCCTGCTGGGTGCAGAGGGATAGAGATGCCCATGTGCTCGCGCTCTGCACACCGCGGTCCTCCTGGCTGCCATCAGGCTGCTCTGACATGGGGAAGCATGGAGTTTCTCTGCACCTGAGTCTCCAACAAAAACAATAACATAGCTCAGGACTTGTGGGAGGATTTATGGAAGTAATTCTATGTCTCTAGTGAAACTGAAATAGAAATAGCAAAAGGCACAAATGGGTGAGGACCCTGAGGTGGGCTGTGCCGTGCTACCACACAGCACCACATCTAGGGCACGGGGAAGTCAACAGACTTTGCAAGAGATTGCGACCCTCACTTCAAACCCACTCGAGAGGACAGTGAAGCATGCCTTGACGGTCCAGTCCACTGCCTCAACCACCCCATCAAGCAGCATGTACCAGACATTATCCTTCCAGCCATCTATTCATCAGTGTGGCATCTACCCATTACATACCGACCTACCTATCCATACATCCAGCTATCCACACCTCTGTCCCCCTACCCTACATCCATCTTCCATACGTCCACCTACCACAGCTATGTCCATCTATCCATATGCCCATCAGTCCACACCTATGTCCATCTATCCATACGTCCATCTACACACACCTATGTCTATCTATCCATACGTCCATCTATCCACACCTATGTCCATCTACCCATACGTCCATCTGTCCACACCTATGTCCATCGATCCATACGTCCATCTGTCCACACCTATGTCCATCTATCCATAGGTCCATCTATCCACACCTATGTCCATCTATCCACACCTATGTCCATCTATCCATACGTCCATCTA
>NW_007733497.1:90028-90614 GCF_000696425.1 Galeopterus variegatus
ACCTATGTCCATCTATCCATACGTCCATCTGTCCACACCTATGTCCATCGATCCATACGTCAATCTATCCACACCTATGTCCATCAATCCATACGTCCATCTGTCCACACCTATGTCCATCTATCCATAGGTCCATCTATCCACACCTATGTCCATCGATCCATACGTCCATCTACACACACCTATGTCCATCTATCCATACGTCAATCTATCCACACCTATGTCCATCGATCCATACGTCCATCTATCCACACCTATGTCCATCTATCCACACCTATGTCCATCTATCCACACCTATGTCCATCTATCCATATGTCCGTCTGTCCACACCTATGTCCATCGATCCATACGTCCATCTGTCCACACCTATGTCCATCTATCCATAGGTCCATCTATCCACACCTATGTCCATCTATCCATACATCCATCTACACACACCTATGTCCATCGATCCATACGTCCATCTGTCCACACCTATGTCTATCTATCCATAGGTCCTTCTATCCACACCTATGTCCATCAATTCACACCTATGTCCATCTATCCATACGTCCTTCTATCCACACCTATGTCCATCTATCCATAC
>NW_007733497.1:92151-96695 GCF_000696425.1 Galeopterus variegatus
ATGTCCATCTATCCACACCTATGTCCATCTATCCATACGTCCATCTACCCACACCTATGTCTATCTATCCATACATCCTTCTATCCACACCTATGTCCATCTATCCATACGTCCATCTGTCCACACCTATGTCCATCGATCCATACGTCCATCTATCCACACCTATGTCCATCAATTCACACCTATGTCCATCTATCCATACATCCATCTATCCACACCTATGTCCATCTATCCACACCTATGTCCATCTATCCATAAGTCCATCTACCCACACCTAAGTCCATCTATCCATATGTCCGTCTGTCCACACCTATGTCCATCTACCCATATGTCCGTCTGTCCACACCTGTGTCCATCTGTCCATACATCCGTCTGTCCACACCTCTGTCCGTCTGTCCATTCGTAAACCCCTTTGTGCATGTATCTGTATGTATATTCGTCTGCCCCTCCACACATTCCCCTGCCTATCCACACATCCATCTACCCTAACCCTCCAGGAAGAAGTGTTGACAGCCTCTGCTGGCGATGCCTCATTCATGAGCGAGCGTGTGGCATGCTGTCCGGGCTGTCCCTGTCCCGGCCCCTCTCCCACCACCTTCTCAGATTGGGGGCAGCGGCCCATGAGCTGATCATGGCTGGAGGAGCATCGTGAGGCTGGCCAAGGGAAGTGGTGCAGCTCGTCTCTTAACCTTGTGGGTGGCCACTGGGCCAGCACTTTCCTGGTAACTGCTGTGTGCAAACCAAAGTTTGCAGCCGTCTACAGTAGACTCAGAGTCTTGGTGTCTAAACCTTGCTAACGCAGTAGACCCCGGCTGCACACGCACCTGCTCAGGCTGTTTGTCAGCACGGAGCACGCAGCAGCAGCACAGAGTATGCGGGGCAGCTCCACTTACTGACAGCGTGGAGAGCCACAGCTGGAAGTGGAAGCACCACGTACACTCACCCAGACAGTCGCTGCAGCCGACAGGGCCAGCTGAGCCTCAGCAGAAGTGCTGCTGTCATCCACAGGGCTTCAGGGGGCCCCAGGCAGGCAGGGGGAGCCCCTGATGGTGCAGGGTGGGGTCTTCAGTTCCTGTCTTTCCTTTGCATCATAGTTTACAAAATAACATTCATATTTGCTCAGTCACACAAAATGTCACTTTATAGATCAAAAGCTATTAAATACTGACAATTTAATATGCTTTTTTTTTTTTTTTTGACTAGTAAGGGGATCACAACCCTTGGCTTGGTGTTGCCTGCACCACGCTCAGCCAGTGAGCGCACTGGCCATCCCTATACAGGATCCGAACCTGCGGCCTCAGCGCTACCAGCGCCACACTCTCCCGAGTGAGCCATGGGGCCGGCCCTTAACATGCTTTTTATTGTTTTACCTAAGTGTGAAACTCTCGAGTTTACAAAGACCTTTCTGGTATAATATCTTTTTGCTTCAAAGATTCCAACCCTCAAATCAACCATTTAACCAGATCAGGGCAGGTATTTCTTTTTCCCACCTCACAGAAGAGAAAACCAATGCTCAGAGGGGTTAAATTAGATTGCACAGAACCACTAATCCAACTTCCCGTGACAGATAAAAGTTTTTCTAATTCCAAACTAAAAGCTTCTCTCAACTATAACGGATGTTCAGGCTGTGGGCAGCCCTCTCCCTGCAGTGGACCTTGATATGTGACTCAGGTCTGGACAGCACCAGGCTCTAGAGCTGACTCAGCCCCAGCAGGAGGCCCTTTGAGTACTTGGCCTTGTTGATGTGGCCTGACCACCCAGGACTGGCCTGAAGCTGGCCTGGTGCTCACATCTGGAGTTTGTCCTCGGACCCTTGGCCACAGAGTCCCACACACCCATCTGGATGCCTCTGCCATTCTGTTGTGCGTCCTCAGCATAAAACTGCCTGCCTGGACTCGGGCTGTTCTGCTCCAAACGGTGGCTCCTGGTCTTGCTGGCAGCTGGGCCTTTCCTTGTGGCATGCACTGGGGTCTGTCCTCTCGACATGGCAGGGGTTCTCCTTCCAAGGCCAGATCATCCTCGATGCTTTGTCCCGCTCTGCAGTGAGCTGGGGCTGGCAGGATTCTGGAGCGATGCATCTCACATGTCTCTGCTTCATCTCTGCAAGCTCCACAGCAGCTGCTCTGTTTGGTGCTGTTTTCTCTGAATTCCCTCCTGCTGAGCAGTTACACTTCACCATACATTTCACAAGCCGTCCTGACCCGGGCTCTGTAATCTCCGGCTGGTGAAGACCCCCGGCCCTTCCACACAGCATCCTGTGCCGTGTGGTCTGAGGATGAGACACTGTGAAGACCAGGGCAGTGGTTTTAGGAAGAACACAATGGGTCAGTGTGAGGCTGAGAGGAGGCCCTGCACAGAAGGAGCGGCCAGGACAGAGCTGATCAGAGCCTGTCTCACGCGGATGCAGGGGATGGACGTCAGAGGCCTCAGCGCCACGGAGACTTCCACCAGTCAGTGTAAAAGGGCAGGTCCAGGGGGTCCCCAGCCTCCCCAGATGCACTTCTCCTGTGTGCAGCACCCCCTCCAAGGCACCCTGACACTTATCCGAGTTGGCTTCTTTAGGGAAGATGGGAGCAGAAGGTCCTGGGGTCACACTGGAAGGGTCCAGATAAAACCAGCAAATACATCCAGATGTGCCTACTCTTGACCCTTCCTGTCTGGCCCAGGCAGCCATCAGTGACGGGTCACAACCCCTCCCCAAACCTGATAAGCGCTGAAAGTGGCTTCTGCCCACTGGTCACCTTGGTCTCCTGAAGCCGGCATGGCCTCCGTGAGCTGCATGAGGAAACCTCAGCCACTGCCCGTGGACAGGAGCCCAGAAGACACAGAGGCCTGGACCCTGCCCTGGAACTCAGGCTTCAGAAGTGGTGAAACCACAATCGAGAAGACCACGCCTGTATCACTCCGTTTCTGTTCCTTATAACAAAACACACACAACTGGGTGATTTATAAAAACAATGAAATTTATTGCTTACAGTTTCTGAGGCTGGGAAGTCCAAAGTCCATCTGGTGGTGGCAACAGTCACCCTGGGGTCTCACATTGCAAGATGGTGGAAGCAGAGAGCAGAGAGAGAGACAGACAGACTCAGCTCTTCTTTTAAAGCCCTCAGAACCATGCCCTGACCACCATTTTTAATCCATTCACTACTGCACGGTCCTACAATCCAATCACTTCTTCAAGGCCCCACCTTTCAATTACCGTCATAAGATTTCCCACCCTCTTAACAGTCATAGTGGGGGCTAAGTTTCTAATACATAAAACTTGGGGGACACAATTCAATGTTCAATGAGTTTTGGAGGTACATAATTCAATCCACTACAACACCCATGCCAGGTACCCCCACATAGTGCCCAAGACATGGCCCTGTGTGTTGCTTTCTGTTGCTTTGCCCCCCATGGATTTGTCACCCTTCTTCCCCTGGGTGATGGAGACTCAAAGGATTACTCAAAGCCCATCTCTTCTGAGCAGTGAGAGACCCCAAATTGGTTAATTTCCTGCCAGGACCCTCAAGTGAGAGGCATCCCTTCCTTGGAAAATTGACCCCGAATTGGGCTTCTCTTCTGGCATTTATTTTCCAGACCAGGAAGAGAACACAGGTGGGGTTATAATTTAACAGTATAGGCTGGTAACTTGCTTTGAAACAAGCCAGATGACATTCCAGTAGACAATTAAGNTTCTTACATTTGGAAAACATTAGGAGAACCAGCAGTGTTTTAAAATAAGGAAATTGTAAAACCCCATAATTCTTTTTAATTAGTTCGCTAATTAACTTTTGTTGTCTTGACCTTTGTGAACAACTTCATAAACCCATCAGTTTCTTCATTAAAATTTTGGAACTTTAGTTTAAAGCTATGAAGTCAACGGTTGTCGGAAGCTGTACATATCAGAGCTTTTTCATGAAATACTTGAAGACATAATATTTTAAAACTATAATTAAACCAAGATTATGACTAGTAGCATTTATATCAAGACACAGATATTTAAGAACCTTACAAGATTTTGGAACACATATCCATAACGCCTTCAGAACTGACAATGCTTTCACATATAGTCTAATTTATTTAATAAGCCAGTTAATTTTGATGCGTCTTCTATACATCCTTTGAGAAACTCCAGGGCCCTTGGAATTCCTCAAAGTTAAAGTTAAAATGTTGAGCTTTCAGAATTTGGTTTTGGAAAGTTTTGTTAAATAACAAAAAGTTTAAAACATTTAGTTGAATAAGATCACAAATTATTACAAAAAAGTAAAACCAAAGTGACAGAAGGCTTCAAAGGCAAAGAGCACAAGAACTTATCATGAAATAAGTTTTTTAAATCAGTTATCTAAGGGACAAAGAAAACCTTTTACAATTTTGCATCAAGAGCAGTCAAGTGAAAAGACCTCTAGTAATCCTGTTTGATTAGTCAACCCAAGCAATGATGTGTGCTGATAAGAACATTTTTATACATTCAGGTCAGTAAATAGGCGTCCATTTATCAGAGCAAATTACACAAAGCCCAGTTTGAGTTTTAGCTATATTTACCAAATATATATTTATGGTTT
>NW_007733497.1:96749-97817 GCF_000696425.1 Galeopterus variegatus
AATAGGCGTCCATTTATCAGAGCAAATTACACAAAGCCCAGTTTGAGTTTTAGCTATATTTACCAAATATATATTTATAGTTTTTCAGCCAAAAACTTGGTGTATTAGATCTATACCCTTATCAGAAAATGCTAACTAGGGCCTATGCAATATTTGGCATAGGTTTCCTTTCACTAGCCATTTCAGGTCCCAGGTTTCCATGTGGCATTTGGAGCCCTGTGGAGCTTAAGACAGAGGGTGGTATATACATGAAAGATATTGTTTCTCCCAGCATGGCCAGGACGCAGGTCTGAGATAACAAGGAGACATAGTGACTTAGATACAAATTTAGGTAAAAGGTTTGAATCAAATTTTGAAAATACATTTATCAAAACTTTAGAAGATTTAAGTCACATGAACTTGAAAAGTGTACTTATTTATTTAATGAGTTTGCATTAATTATAAGGCAATTTGGTACATTGTACATAACACAATTACACATACGGACATGAACATAGAGACATAACATACAGGTTACACCCACATATATGGAGATATAAACAACAAGAACAAACAAGGATCTTATAGGTTTTGTTCAAGATGTAATAAAAAGCTCACTTAGTGAAAAAGATGGTCAGGTTTAGATTGCGTTTTTTCCAAAAGACTTATTGGTGAGGCCTCACCCTGCCGCAAAGAAAGCAAGTAACAAATTTACACTGTAAAGCAAAGTATGCAAGGCTTTTCAAGAAGATGCAGGGAAGACTTTCTTCCTTTAAGAAGATAGCCTAGAATTCTACCACAGGATTTTGTGAAGAAATACATAGATGAGACTAGAAGAGAATTTAGAGTCTGTTTTAAGATGCCAGAAAATTTGAGACCATCTACTTAAACAGGTACATTTCAGGTTAGTTTTTGTTTCTTAAATGAGTTACTGAGCTCAAGAGCTGAGCCACCAATCAGAGATGAAACCATTCGACTCTTGAGGTTTTTAGGAGAAGAGCAGCAGACCCAAAAGGGGTCTGGTTGGTGCCATGGCTGCTTTTCTTCATGAAACTCCAGAGTCTTCAGAGAAAAAGAGTAGCACATGCA
>NW_007733497.1:98805-102696 GCF_000696425.1 Galeopterus variegatus
CCTGTGAAGTACATTTGCTTTAAGAATCCTCTACATCTCCCCCCATTTTATTTATTTAAAAGAAAAAGCAAAAGCTATAGATCAGGTTGGCACAGATAAGACTAAAAGCATTTTGTTAAAGCAAAGTTGGTATCATTTAGCATGGCAAGTCCTTTTAATTTACCTCAGGTGAGGACTGGTGATGTCATCATCTCAGGGCAGCTGAAGTGGCATCACTCCAGGTGCTGTGAATTGGGTGTAATTACCAGTTGTTGAAACTCCAGAAATGGATTTTGCTTCATATAATAGTTGATTCTGAGTCCAGAGAGTTTGCTACTATTAGTTCACCTGTCCAGGACATTACTGATTCAAAGCATCTAGACTTTTGTAAAATTTTTGATCAATTACAAGTATTTTGTTTAAGACAGGAGGTCTCATCCAAGTTACAAACACCCTCTTTAGGGCCAGGAAAATTTAGAGAACTGCTTTTGTAGAGAAGATGTTATTTCCCCCCTTTATGATCAAGGCATTCTTCATAAAAGCATTGATGATCAATATCTTGATCGAAAAGGTTTTACTTTTCTTTGTACAAATCTCTTGGTGTTGGGAAGGCTCTTTCCCAGGAGGTGATTGAAAGAAGCATCTCAGCTCACTTTCTCTCGGTGATCTGTCCCATGTCGGGGGGAAAGATGAACAGCAGGATGAAGCAGCATGTTGGCCAAGTTACAGCAAACACAAAAGAGGGATCAGCAATTTGGAAGTGAGACATGCTATCTTATAACCAAAGTTTTAAATTATATCCTGTTATAAAGAGAGAGAGTGTTAATTTTCATTGAACTTATAAAAATAGCCACATTGCCATAATAATCATAAGGATACTTAAAGTTATTAAATTTGGGGGGATAAAATAGGGAGAAAACAGATACTTTTACTTCTGTCTTAAATGACATTTTACCAAATGCCCATTTCTTCTGAGCAGTGAGAAGCCCCAAAGGGGTTCAATGCTAAATTGGACTCATTTGTCTAATAATTATATATAGAAAGGTTTTTCTGGTTTTGGCAGCGTTTGCAACTTAAAAGACCTCTCGCAAAGACAAATGTAATCTTGTTCGATAAGTAAACCCAGGCAATGATGTGTGCTGATAAGAATATTTTTATACATTCAGGTTAGTAAATGGGCATTCATTTGTCAGAGCAGATTACACAATGCCAGTTTGAGCCTCAGCTATTTTTACCAAATAGATATTTATGGTTTCTCAGCCAAAAATTTGGTGTATTAAGTAGTTCCAAAGGTCTCTAGCAAAGGTTAAAGTTATGAAGCAGCAATCTTGAATCTCCATAGGTTATGGAAAATATCTACTATTTATTGTTTACCTCTTATAGTTTACATGAAAATTTAAAGAAGGACAAGTGTACTACCAATATCACAGTTAATTTTGAGCAATGAAGATTATTAAACTTAGGAAGTAAGTAATTTTGAATTGTTTTATATTAATATCTGTAGATAAAAAAACATTTTTAATTTTTGAGGAGACATGTTTTTAATTTTAACAGATCTAAATATACTTTTTTTTATAAAACTAATGCTTTTGTATTTTATCAATATAACATAACTTTAAGATTTTAAATTACTGAAAAGAAATTTCAAAACTATAATCTCATTTACAAGCATTTGACCTATTTGCATTTGTTTAATTTACTCATATCAGGCTATACCCTTATTAACCAATATTAACTAGGGCCTTTGAGATATTGGGCATATGTCCCCTTTCTCTAGTCATCCCAAGTACCCATGTGGCATCTAGGGCCGTGTGGAATCCAGACAGGCCATGTGGAGCTTAAGGCAGAGGGCAGCATTCACAAAGATAATGTCTAAAAGATATTGTTTCTCCTAGCATGGCCAGGAGGCAGAGTTGAGATAAGGAGGAGATGTATCCGGTTTTGTCCTGTAGCTAATAGCCCATGTACTGTGGACACATTGTGTCCTCTGATCTCTGTTTAGTGTCAAGAATTTAGAGGCTTAAAACCCCAAACAAGCTAACAACAAGACATGTGCAGGGTTTTGGGAGAAGCCCAGAAGTCAGTTCTCTTAACAGCTTTTAGTCCTTAAACAAATTAAACAAATATTAAACATACCACAAATTATGTTGACCTAAAGACAAATTTAGGCAAAAGGTTTAAATCAAATTTTGAAAATATGTTTTATCAAAACTTTAGAAAATTAAAGTCATGTGAACTTGAAAAGTATACTTATTTATTTAATGAGCATGCATTAATTATAAGGCAATTTGGTACATTGTACATAACACAATTACACATACGGACATGAACATAGAGACATAACATACAGGTTACACCCACATATATGGAGATATAAACAACAAGAACAAACAAGGATCTTATAGGTTTTGTTCAAGATGTAATAAAAAGCTCACTTAGTGAAAAAGATGGTCAGGTTTAGATTGCGTTTTTTCCAAAAGACTTATTGGTGAGGCCTCACCCTGCCGCAAAGAAAGCAAGTAACAAATTTACACTGTAAAGCAAAGTATGCAAGGCTTTTCAAGAAGATGCAGGGAAGACTTTCTTCCTTTAAGAAGATAGCCTAGAATTCTACCACAGGATTTTGTGAAGAAATACATAGATGAGACTAGAAGAGAATTTAGAGTCTGTTTTAAGATGCCAGAAAATTTGAGACCATCTACTTAAACAGGTACATTTCAGGTTAGTTTTTGTTTCTTAAATGAGTTACTGAGCTCAAGAGCTGAGCCACCAATCAGAGATGAAACCATTCGACTCTTGAGGTTTTTAGGAGAAGAGCAGGAGACCCAAAAGGGGTCTGGCTGGCGCCATGGCTGCTTTTCCTCATAAAACTCCAGAGTCTTCAGAGAAAAAGAGTAGCACATGCAATTAAGAAAAGAGCCACTGCTTTTAAGAGAGGAGAGAAGCACTGTGCAGATAAGAAAGAAAAACATGCTCAAACGTTGCCAACACTGTAAAGAAATATTAACTTCCTTTACTTTAGATTGTCCAATTTAAAGTTCTCTCAGTCACTGGCAAAGATTAAGTTTTATCCTTTTTTGGTGACGTACACATGTCTTAGTTTTTTGTTAAGGTCTTGGATAGGTCTCAGAGCGACTTCACATAGACTCCTGGTTGTTAGGTGGGAAGCCTTAGTGAGACCCATTGCATAATTAACCAGTGACCAATTTTTTCCCAAATTTTTATGTTAAGGCTCCTTTCCTTGAGGTATCAAGGACATGGTTGTTTAATATCCACTAACGGTTTTACAAGCTGCCATTCAGTTATTTACAGCCTGCTGCTTTAAGGAGACATTGGAGTTGTAATGTATGTTCGGTCTCCCCTTTTGTTAACGAATTATCCATATTTTAAAAGTAAAAAGAAGGAAAAAGTGTCTCCGGGGTTGAAAAGACCTAACTTTGACCTGCAGCAGGTGTGTAATCACTAATTGAAAGCCACCTGTGATTCCCTTATCGGGATGTATCTCCCTTATTAGGGACTCCCTTACTGGGATGAATTGGACATCCTATTCCTCTCCAATGCTTGGCAGGTCAGTCTCTGATCCGTGGAGAACTTCCTCACATGGGGCACCATTTTGTTGCTTTCTGTTGCTTCACCCCCCCATGGATTTGTCACCCCACTTCCCCTGGGTGATGGAGACTCAAAGGATTACTCAAAGCCCATCTCTTCTGAGCAGTGAGAGACCCCAAAGTGGGTAACTTCCCTTGGGAACGCTCAAGTGAGAAGCATTGCTTCCTTGGGAAATTAACCCTGAATTGGGGTTCTCTTCCAGCGTTTATTTTCCAGACCAGGAAGTTACAGGAAGAGGACACAGGTGGGGTTATAGTTTAACAATATAGGCTGGTAACTTTCAGTGAAACAAGACAGATGACA
>NW_007733497.1:106039-109939 GCF_000696425.1 Galeopterus variegatus
CACACACACACACACACACACACACACACACACACACACACACACACACACACACACCCCTACAGCAATGCTCTCAACCAAGGTCTAATTCTTCTCACCAAAATTTACTTATCATGTGTCCCATTCTCTCAAGCCTCCTACAAGGGGCCAAGGGTGGTAATGGATTAGTTGATTAATTAAATGAAGCCCTGTTAATGTGTTAGTTTTCTCATGTGTGACGCTTGCCAGAAAACAATATGCTCTAAACTAAACAAAAATGCGTGTCTCTCCTTAAAATGAAAAATGAGTTAATGGAGGAAATAAGGGGCAATCTATCAGAGTAGGAGGGTAGATAATTTGAAATAAGGACACTTTTCTGGATCCTCAAATCATATTAGGAAGTCAGTTGCCTATTGTGCTCCCGCTTTTGAATGCCAGGTTTGCAGTAACTTTGGTTTGTAGATCTGATGGTGGTGAATGTTGTGATTGGGTCCTCTAGGGGCCCCAACCCTATATAATGAAAAGCAGATGGGAGGGGCTGCAGTGATGCAGGGCCTTGAAACAAGTATAGGGCCGCAGTAGCGTGCTTACATTTCCCCTCTCTCACTCCCCCACACCATCCTTCATTCTCAATGTTCTCATGCCTTTGAATGCCTCCATCTCCAGGCATGATGTGTTTTCCCCAGCAGTATGAATCAGAGTAGACATGGCTTCCAAAGAGCCAAAGGGAATGGCATTCACCCATCACTGCAGGGACAGGCACCAGAGGCTCCAGCAGTTGACAATATGTTTGTAACAGATCACTGGGCAATTTTCCAGTCTGATACTTCCACGCTGCTTGTGTCCTCCAAAGCACAAGGTGTCAGGAAAGTTGGCAGTCTAGTGTGATGAAGGCTTTGAAACACATCTCCCATCACACAACACATGCTGGAAGGCATCCAAGCCACTGTACCCCACTGTGGTTTCATATGGATTCATTTGCAAGTCTCTGAGTCCCAGGTTAATTGTACCAAACAATGGCCCTGACCCATCAGTACAAAAAGATGATTAGCAGGCTTACAATCATCTGTTCATTTAACTCACCCCTCTAAGTGTCAAGGTACTTATGTGGGCATGTGCACAGGCAGTGAGCACAGGAACACGTATGGCTGGTGCGTATTAACATACATGTACACATTCTGAGATGGCTACATGCACATATTGAATACACCTCTCACACATGCTTACATGCACACACACACAATACAAACTAAATAAATTATCTGTCAGACTGGCTCTTACGTCAAGCCAACTGGACTTGGCCTCCTCAGTCTGCTTCCAGAGCTAGAGGGTACAGCTCTGCAATGCTCTGAGCAGGAAGCATGTTCTGGCTACTGACATTACATGAGCCTGAATTCCCCCCCACCAGTACAGCCTGGCCACTTTGCTTCAAAAGTCAGCAAGTCCTGATGGGTCATAATAATCAACCACATTGTATATTGACAAAAAAAAAAAAAAAAAGTCAGCAAGTCCATGTTCCAGTCATGAAACAAAAGGCTTTTCATAGTTGTCTGACCTGTGTCCAAGACATAGTGGTGATTCATCCTCCACTTCAGGGAAAGGCCAGAGGTCCCATCCTGGCTTCCTTTGCTCTGCAGCTCTGCTTCCTGTCCCTTAGCTCTCCCAGCCATGATTTCCATTGATCACCTGGATGACGAGCATCTGTCCTCTCTTGCATCCCCTCTTGTTACTCCAGGTATAGGTCCAGCTGGCAGAAGTGCCACATGTGAGCTTGGTGAAGCTGCCAAATGCCTACTTAACATACATTTGAAGGCTTCTGGCTACACCACAACCTAGTGTAGCAGGAGCCTGAGGAGCAGGGACATTATAGAGAAAACGATCTGGGTTTAAGCTGCTACTATTTAGCTATGTGTCCTTGAACATGATCTTTTTGACCTCCCGTTTCCTAAACTGTAAAATGTGGATGAATAATGCCTACCTCAAAGGGTTATTCTGTGGATTGAGCTTGTCCTGCATGTAGCCCCGTTCCAGGCACTAAAGGGTTCAAGAGGTGTTGGGCATCACCATCATCATCATCATCATCATCATTACTTCATGCTTGTAAAAAGCAGAATGTTTTGGGTCATTTTAATGTCCCTTGCCACCTGCCACTTGCTCTTTCTTATCCTGCAACCTCAGCTCTTCCAAGTAGAAATCCAAAAATTAAAAACTTCTTTATTTTTTCAAAGTTTTTATTTATTTATGCTTGCTTTGCTTTGTTGGTTTATGGGAAAGGGAATGAAAATTTACTGAGAAGCAATCACGTCCCCAGCACTTTATAGAGTAAAAAGCTTGAAAATGTACCCACAACATCTGGGCTGCATCTGCAGGTGGAATTTTGACAGAAAGGGTCCTCTGGATGAGGCGATAGGACACTCACTTCTGAGAAGAGAAGTGTTGGAGGTGGCAGGCGCAGTAAAGCCCATTGCAGTCTTGAAAGAGAGAAAGANGTAACGGGACCTGCCCGGGCGGCCCGTGGCTCTGATCTGCCTCCTCCTCCTCAGCGTGGGGTTCCTGGCGCCTGGCTGCTGAGTCATTTCTGTAGAGCTGGATTCCACAGCGGCATGTGGCACTGAACACCTGGCTCCTGGACCTGTCTGTTCAGGTGGAGGTGCCCAGGTATGTTCATGTGCAAGTAGGGGCGGGCAGCTTGCTGGTGTGTGCGTGAGCACAGCAGCACACGTGATAACATGTGTGCACACACTGGGCACGTGGACGGGCAGGTCATGGCCTCCTAACAGAAGGATGCCTGCACTCCCAACATTTTAACTTTTCAAAGCTCCGTCATGTTGTTACCCCACAATCACATGGCCCACCCGTGCCTTTCCCTCTGCCAAGCTCCAGGAGGGCCATCGCCTGTGTGACTGACAGGCCCCACTTCATCCCACGTGGTAGAGAAGGTTGTTCTTTTTCTTTGGACCTTTGAGGAAATGGGGACCCCAGAGTGTGAGCAGCACCTCGGGGCCATGTAGCCGGGATGAGTCCACGCAGCCGGGACGTGTCCACACAATTGGGATGTGACCACACAGCTGGGATGTGTCCACGCAGCCAGGATGGGTCCACGAAGCCAGGACGTGTCCACACAATTGGGATGTGACCACACAGCCAGGATGTGTCCACACAGCCAGGATGGGTCCATGCAGGTGGGATGGGTCCACGCAGCTGGGACGGGTCCATGCAGCCAGGACGGGATATGTCCAAACAGCCAGATATGTCCACGTAGCTGGATGTGCACACCAGCTGGGGTGTGTCCATGCATCTGGATGTGCCCCACGCATCTGGGGTGTCCAATACAGCAGTTCCCACCAACTGCTGACCTGGCGACCAGCCCCATCCTCCATCGTGTTACAAACTTCAAACCATCTCCTTAGCTCTGATCGCAACCAGATCTTGCACACAGATCTTATCCGTCTGGACGAATCTCTTGAGAGATGGGCAGATGTGTTGCTGTAAGGAACACATCCACGAATATCCATGCATGCTGGTAGGCGGAGGAGAGATTTGTCCTTACTTGAGAAGATCTGCAGCTGAGTTGAGGTGAACGTCTCTGCTGCACACAGCAGTGGTGTCCTCAGTTAACATGCATTTCCCAGTTTTACCAGGTACTCTCATGTCCATGAGCACTTGAACTTAAGATCAACTTATGTACGAATAACTTACATTCTGTTTACATTCCAAGCAAATTACTGTTCACTACTCAGCTATCAGGGCCATTATTGCAGGCCGTTGACGGAGTTAAGTTAATGAAAAGGACTGAATTCCACAGAACTCAGATTCTATTCCAGGGCTTTGCCTCAATCAACATGTTACACAGAAGATTGAGACAGGAAGCTGATCTTGTGCAAACTAAGATTAATACATTTTTGTCACATTTCTTTTCAA
>NW_007733498.1:0-726 GCF_000696425.1 Galeopterus variegatus
AAAAAAAAGTCTGGCAAACATTAAAAAAACAACAACAAAATTTGGAAAGTATTATCATAGATAAAAATAAATAAAGAACAATGGTAACCTTTGTAGATGGTGGTGAAAACAGGTGCTAGATGGAAGAGGGGAGGCTCAGTGACACATGGAGAAAATGGGTTTTCTCAAAAATTGCAGATTTTGAGGAAGCATTTATCACTTGATTGTAATTATTAGGGACTGCCAGGCAATGTCTAGGTTAACAAAAACGCACGCTTCTAGAGATAGAAAGTGAATGAGTGGTCATCTAGGGCTGGGTGGTGGGGCCGGGACTGGGGGAATTGGTTCTGAGATGGGGAATGTTTGCTTATGGATTCAAGGGTTCCCTTTGGGGGGGGGGTGAGAATGTCCTTAAACAAGATTGTGGTGATAGCTGCACAACTTTGTAAATATGCTAAAGTCCATTAACTGTACACTTTCAATGGGTGAACTTTATTATATAAATTACGCCTCAATAAAACTATTAAAAAAGCACACTTCACTGAAGCATTACACGGAGTGTTAAATGTAAGGCTGAGAAAGGCCATTATTATTTCTTATCAGGCATGTGAATTTTCTCTGGCTCGGGTTGTGAATCAGGGCTTTCCTTAGTCCTTCTTTGCTGCCAGAGACATCTATTTGTTGATAAAGAGATTTAACTCAAACTTCTTGATCAAGGCTTAACTCAGGAGTAATTCATTTGGATTA